>NC_056525.1:157643135-157709282 GCF_019175285.1 Sceloporus undulatus | reverse complement strand
GCCCTGTGGATATCAAATTCAGGTGCCAAGTCCAATTATCTAGAATGGCACAAATAAAAATGGTGTTCTTTATGTAAATGGCAAAATAAAGTTTGCTTTTGGGATAAATAATAATGAGTAGAAATTTTCATGGCCGTTTGAGGCCTGAGTGCCACATGCTGGGGTGGCTCCCACTAACTGTACTAGTTTCTACCAACCTAGTAGTTCAAAAGCAAGCAAATACAAGTAGATAGATAGTACCACTTTAGTAAAAAGGTAACAGCATTCAGTGCTGTCATGCTGGCACATGACACCCAGAACAGTCCTCGGATAACACTGGCTCTTCAGCTTGTATTGGAGATGAGAATTGCCCCCTCAGTTGGTTACAACAGACATTCATGTCAAGACTGTCTTTTTTACCTTTAAATTTGCTTTTGGGATAATAATAATACATAATAATAATAATATATATAATAATAATATAATAATAATTTTTCAGCTATGGATGGTGAACTCATGGATGCAGATCTGTGGGAGAGGTGGGCTGTATAAAGCAATAAATAAATAAATGGATTTCAATTTTGTAATAGTATTACACTGGTTGTAATGGTATTACATAGTATGTTGTTGCTTGCTGTTGTTGTTATGCTCCTCAGTAATTTCCACTGAACAACCATTTATTCATTTATTAATTTATTTTATTTCAAGGATTTATATCCCGCCTTTTCTGTAAAAGGATTCAGGGCAGGTTAACCTTAAGTTAATCCTATCTGGTTTTGTTTGTTTGTTTGTTTGTTTTGTTTTTTTGGCAAGATTTGTTCAGAGTAGTTTTGTCTTGGCTTCCTCTGAGGCTGAGGTCACTCCGTGGGTTTCCATGGCCAAGTGGGGATTCAAACCCTGGTCTCTGCTTGAACTACTCCATATGTTAGCTTTCTTCCAAGGTATACAGTTGATAATAGCAACTGATGAACTGGATCTCATATACAGCTTCTACCACACTAAACAGTCTCTAAGCGTTTACAACTGTAAGCTAATTGTCTCCAACAAGTTGGACACTAATTTCAGTGACCTCAGAAGGATGCCAGCAGAGTCAACCCTGTATTCCTGGCTGAGACTGAACTCACAACCTTTTTGTGAGTGAGTAGTAACTGGTACAGGCATTTAACCAATGTGCCACCAGGACAGTTAAAGCAATGTCACACTCATCATTTCTGCACTGCAGCTGCACTGCCACCTGCAGTTAAGAATACTATATATATCCTTAATGTATTGAAACATTCTCATCAGAAAACTATTTAACTGCTGTAAGATTTCCGCCTTATTAATATGAAGAGCCGCACCTTTTTTGTGGTAACACCAATAGAAAAATCGTTGTTATTTTCCAGACAAGTATTTTGCGCGCGCCCACCCACACACACACCAAATCACAATAAGAGTCTTCAAATATGAAAAGTCTTTAAAACATTCAAAATACCTTGTATCTTTCCCAAGGGATAAAAAATGTTAAAGATTTATACTGTCCCATGGGAGAAAAAAAAAAAAAAAAAGGTAAAGATTTGCAGACACCGATATAAGGGGAAATATCATAGCCAAGATGTAAACATTCACGCTCCAGTTGCATGTTAGTGAATCTATCAATTTATTCTCAGCCAAGAATTAACTGAACCATGACTGCATTTCATGATCTCAGGCATGTTTGTGACTGGTGGCAGGAAACTGCCTGTTATTAGTTTGATGGTAGGGATGTGTCAGCACAGCACATGAGTGACATCAGGGTTTATGCCCTAATGATGAACCTCAGAGAGCATGACATATTAAGAACAACATGAAGTAAAGAAACACAGTTTATTTTCTTCTTCTCAAACCACCAAAACAGAGCCAAGATACTTAACTTTCTTCTTTAATATTTTCCAGAACTGTTTCTGACATGACAAGAATTGGTCTCTGCCAAGCTTAATTATTGGTATATATTAGATGGATAAGAAACATTATTCAACTCCAAAAACAAATTCAATATCTAATTCAAAGGCCATCAACTGAGACTAGGAGCTCTGTCTGCATAATAAAATCCCTTGATGCCTTTTAAATATCCAGGAATTGTAATGAGGACATCTTAGAATTAATAAGAAGGCTCTTCCACTATTAGCCCTATAGCTACTGTAGTGCTTCAGCCAAAACAGTTCACTTAGAAAAAAGAAACCCATATTCTAAAAAAACCAACAACATGACAGCAAACACTAATTCTGCAATAAGCTTGAAGGAAAATTGAAATAAGGTGGATTTGAAATAAATTCATTTAATTGTATTAGATAAGAAACTGCCATAAGCTTAGAAAACATGTTGAGTGGCTGTATGATTTAAAAATGATATGATAAGAAGTGATATGATATTAGCCAATGGATAAAGCTGAAATAAGTGGCTGAAGAATGAGGGACTTATTTTTTATGTCCAGGATTGCTGGATTAAGATTCAAAATGTTATTGGAATTGTGATTTCTTCTAGCCAAGAGCAGCTACCCATAACACAAGGCAATAATGTCACCCAAGGAACCATACTGATGGAAAACAAATACCAAAAATGATAGTGAAACCACTGGGATGATGATTACAATAAATTTTTCTTCCATAAAAATATACTGATGGTAGCATAAACGAAATATTTATAGGTGCTATTTAAACACTAATTAAGCCTCAGCATATGATGCAAGTGTCAGGAAAAAGCCACATGGGTATATAGTCACAAGAAATTAAATGTATATGAATGTATTTGAAACTAACATGACACACGCAAAAGTTATTGAGTTGTCACACAGGTGTTGTAATAATGTAATTAGAGAGTCCTGAAAGCCAAGGACTATGAGGCATGACAAAGTGAAAAGATGCAAATTGATATACACTGAGAGTCATTGATGTGGACAGTAATGTATGATGCAATGTGAGGGCTAGATTGAGCCAAGTATGGTATGTCAATCATAATGTATGTACACGCCCAGGAGGTGGCAACTGTATAATGAATGAGAGACAAATGTCTATAAAGCAATAATGTATGACAATACTTTTTGGGGTATTGAGGAGTATAGTAGTGTGAGTTTTGTGAGTAGTGATGTTTTGTGCATAGTGTTATATATTAGAATAAAGTAGATCTTTTTAGAAGACTACTGTGTTGACTGGTGTCTTGAGAGCTGAACAAGAACCACAGACTCCAGAGAGATTGGAAGACATCTTCAGCCAATTCTCAGAGCTACTGGTCAAAACTGGTTGTTCTTCCGCTGGCCAGGGGGGGGGAGAGTGAAAGCCAGGAGAAGAGCTGCAACTCCATCATCCCTAACAGCAAGTGGGGTAAATTTGTTTCATCTTTCACCAAACCTTCTGCAATATTGGTCCATTCATCATTCTATTAAATATATTAATGGACTATGAGGCACATGATATTTTCTATGAGGGACTAAATGGATTAATATGAAACTTGGGCTAATTCACCCCTCATGTTACAAACAATGAGCTATATCAATTGTTCTCTAGCATAATGTCATTGAACCAATAGGATTTACATAAATGCGGAATTCTATCATGATTGGGTCAAGTGTCTTGTTTAACTAACATTTGGATTTAGGCCTCTTGTTTTATGTGGATTTTTGCTGTAGCAAAGTTTGAGACCTTTCTCGTTTAAGTCAATTACCCTTGGTTCAGTTTGCAGTAATTGTCTCTGAATTTCTCTGCAACATGATTAATTTCATACTCTGAGCTGCATGAATTCCCTTTAGCTCTAGTTGTTTCTACCCAAGATCTCATTATCTCCTGGTTTCCAACTGCCTGGATTCATACCATCCTGTCTTCTTGCATGTATTTTACACATAAAAATGGAAGTGTATCTTTTTATTGCTTTGATTTCAAGAGATTTAAAATGTGAATGTTTTAAAAAGAGATATAATAAATTATCACTTGAACAAAGGGATTATCTGAGTGGAGGTGAATGTGCTAGATACTACAGGATATGAACATTAGTATTTATTGAAAAAAGTGTGGGTTTTTTGTTTTGTTTTTTGCAAAATCATCCATTACTCTTTTTCTTTTTTTCAAAGACAGGGTTAATAGCTATGTCACTTTAATGGAATTTAATTTTCCTCATTAAAAAATCTCTGGGCAAATGATATTCAAAATACTCTGAGGACCAGTTCACACTAGCTGACAGCTCCAATGCTGTCAAGGAGCTGCCTAGAAGTGTGCAAGACTGCCACCAGACTTATATTCAGGCAGAGACACCACTTTGTGGAAAATGCTGGCTCCAAGTGCAGACTAGATACAATTGTTCCAGTGAAATGGCAAAGAACAAGGCATGCTCCTTGAAGCAAAGGGAAAGGTGGTGTCCCATCTCCCACTTGACACAGAAAAGCTTATTCAACTATCAATTGATAACTTATAGCAGCATATCATTTCTACTTCACTTGGTAATCCAGTTAGTCCAGAGCTTCATAATGTAGCTGTGGAGGAATAATAATAATAATAATAATAATAATAATAATAATAATAATTTACATACTGCCTCTCTGTGCAACACAACCAGAGTGGCTTACAAGTTAATATATACAATCCCGTATCCCAATAACCCCCCCAAATACAATTAAACAGTTTACAGATTAAAACATAACTTAAAATAATAAACAAATCAACAACAGCTGTAGCAGAAATCAGGGAATAACAGGTTCAAATTATTTGGTGGCCAGTTATCTATTCGGTAAAGGCCTGCTGGAAGAGATCTGTCTTAACAGCTTTTTAAAAGCTGTTTAAGGTGGTAATGTGACAGATCTCATCTGGGAGGCCATTCCATAATCTGGGAGCGGTTGCCGAAAAGTTCCTCTGGGCAGTTGTAGACAATCTAGTTTTTATGGGTTGCAACAGATTCCTCCCAGAGGACCCGAGTGCACAGGGTGGTTTATATGGAAGGAGATGGTCCCAAAGATAGGTTGGACCCAAGCCACTTAGGGCTTTAAAGGTGATAATCAACACCTTGTACTGTGCCCAGAAACTAATAGGCAGCCATTGAAGCAATCTTAAGATCGTTGTAATATGGTCTCTCCTAGTTTTACCTGAAACCAGCCTGGCTGCTATGTTGCACATTACAGAAATTGAGGCTAGAGGTTACCAGCGCATGTACCACAGTTTCAAGCTTCCTGACTTCCAGGAAAGGACTCCAAAACTCAGAATGCCCCAGGCATCATGGTAATCTGGATCTGTTGTCCAGAGAGAGAGAGAAAGTTGAGGGTGCCCCTACTGTCCTTTACCACCTGGCATCTGAAGAATCGTTTTACTCTGACTGGAAGGGATGGCCTGATCCTGACTATAAAGTACATTAGTATGTGGGCTGAAACTATGACCCTGGAATTGAAAAAATGCAATGGTACCTCTAGGGAAACACACCAAGTATGCACAAATAAGCATCAGAGACAGAAACAATGGTCTGGGAAATGTGTAATGTCATAGACATTTTCCTAGGAATAAGCCCCATAGAACTGAAGTGACACATATAGTATTGTATTGTTCAGCAGTACACAGAATTACATTTAGTGATGACCAATAAGGATGGCTGTCAGTTGTGCAATGTTAATATTTAATATTTTTATATTTTCATTTTCATTCTTTAATACATACTCAAGGCATTATTTGTAGACATTCGAATTCTGTACCATTTGAAGTTTACAGTCACACTAGAACACTGACTTCTGGTCAGCCCAAACTCATTTCCTCTGTGAAGGCGTAAGATTTCAGCAGTACTTACTCTGATTCAGAGGACTTTTTCTGTACTTTCAGAAACTGCAGTTATTTACACTAGCTGAAATTCAAATCTTTCTTAGTTATTTTTTTAAAAAAAATACGATGTTGTGTATTCTAGGTTTTCTCCGATTTAGTCCATATATAGTCTCTGTTGATTACTGAGGTAATCTTGAGAATATAGAATGTACTTGGACCAAATACTTAATACCAGTGGAACATAAAGTAACACTTGGCTCACTTCATTTGACATCACAATAGCAAAGAAGGAATTTCTTTGCTATTGTGATTGCTATATTGTGAGCTCTTGGTATCTGTTGGTATTTGGTTCCAGAAACAACACCCCCCCCCCCCAATAGGTAATAAAATCTGTGGATGCTTGAGTCTCATTGGTCTGTATGCCATCCACTTTTCTTTCCACACTAAAAAAGACAGAAAAGATTTTACTTTGCTGTGCACACTGGGAAACTCTGAGGTGCAAGAGCTTGCTCTGCTGGCCTTCCAGAACATTGAAAGCTATGAAATTTCTTGCCAAACATTAGTGCAGTCAACCCTTTGTATCCACAGAGTCTGCATTCATGGATTTAATCAGAATTATCTGGCTATGTGCCTGTAGCCAGATATGAAATGATTTCACCATCTGCTGAGTTCTGCTGGGGTCCTTATTTTCTATGGGGACATAGCCAGTTGCTTCTCTGATCCCAACAAACTTTCACTAGGCATGGAATGACCAAGGGGAGTGGGCCTGATGAAGCTCTATAGTGAGCTGGTTGCTGCTGAATAAGGAAGTGAATACCAACCTAACCACTGACCAGAAAAGGCCATATGTAGATATAAGGTTAACCAAGTAACAGGTGCCCAGTCTTTTTCTTCAAAATATCTAGTAAATCTTGCAAATGTGTAAATCTACTCTGAAGATGCCAGCCACAGATGCTGGCGAAACATCGGGAATAAACTCTCCTAGAACATGGCCACATAGCCCAGAAAATCCACAAAAAAATAATGTGTAATATGGTCAAGGTGAGTTTCATACTTTCTCACAAGTCTAAGGAAGTTGCTTTCATTGGGCCTGAACAGGCAGGCCAAAATAAAGCTGCTTTGGGTCACTTTGGAGGTATGCTGTTTAAATGACAGACGCATCTTAAGAGGCCAGAAGATGCACTAAAGCTGCACAGCAGTCCTTAGGATTGGAGCGTGGCTTTAGTGCATCTTCTGTCTCTTAAGATGTGTGTGTCATTTAAACAGCATACCTCCAAAGTGGCCCGAAGCTGCTTTATTTTGGCCTGTCTGTTAGGAGCTCTTTTTATGTTCCCTTAAAATGTGTCTTTCATTAGAACTGTTAAGTCTAATAAGCTTTCTTTCCATCCTTAATGTCATGCTGAGACTGAGGCATGAATATGAAATCTCGTATCTCTACCAGACCTTAAGACACTTTGCTGAAATCAGGAAGTGGGACCAAATAGCTCACTGTTAAGATATTTATTTATAGGTGATTGGGAAGACTATTTACAGGTGCAGGAACAAAACAAAGTTCTAGGATGGAAGTACAACACTGTCTTCCTCCTCTTCAGTAGCTCAACAGCAACAGAGCCATACAGAACTCTCTGGTATATTCTCTGTACATATGGCAACTGAACTAACTTTATTCACAACTCTTTCTCTCAACAACTCCACGACATTGACCCACTACTACTGACCCACACATGTTTACAGTTAGGTGGTAGCTATATACCCTTGTTTGATGCAGCCTCAGTGCATGGTTGCTTATAGATTACATCATATTGCTTAGTCATACACACAGGTGTATTCCAATACATAATCAAGCGCCTGGCCTCCTGAAGCACATTTGCCTTTAGATGCCCTGCCTTTGTCACACAAACCACACACACTTCATGACAGTGCAGTTCAGCAGATCTAATTTCACCTTATAACATGGTGACACTTAATTCTGATTCAGTTGGAGTTCAGTTTAGTGCTTCTGGAAACTACACTTTATTTACCCTACAGGGATATCTGTTTATTATGACAATTTGGAAATATTGTGCCAGGAATCATAGAGGGGTATTATGCCAGTTTAATTTATAGTTATTATGGTCACTGGATGCATCTACACTGTAGAAAAAATACCATTTAAAGACCCCATTTTAAGTGCTGCAGTTCCATCCTAGGAATTTCTGGCATTTGTAGTTTTACAAGGTCTTTATCATTCTCTGCAAGAGTGATGAAGCCTCACAAAACTACAGAACCCAGGATTTAGTAGTATGGACCTATGACAGTTAAAATGCTATCAAACTGCATTATTTGTACAGTGTAGATGCTCCCATTATACTATATTATTATTATTATTATTATTATTATTATTATTATTATTATTATTATCCTGCTTCTCCAAACAGATCGAAGTGGCTAACAGTAAAAGCATTGGTAAAATACAATAACAACTTATCATTGTTGTGTCCCAAACCCTCCCAGTCCCTCGCATCCACAATAAAATACAATTAAATTCTTAAACAGTTATTTAAAATATTATTAAAAATAGGGCAGAAGCAGTGAGAACAGTTGTTGAACAATTAATTAAATGAATAGGAGATTGCTGGAATGTTAATCTGGAAAGGCTTGCCGGAAGAGATATGTTTTGATTGCCTTTTTAAAGCAATCAGGACCAGCGATATATCATATCTCTTCCAGCAGGCTATTCCATAACTGTGGAGCGACAGAACAGAAGATCCTCTGGGTAATGGCAGCCAGCCTAGTTTTTGCTGGCTGGTTTTTACTAGAGGACCTCAATGTGCGGAGTTGACGGTATGGGAGAAGGTGATTGTAAGTAAGCTGTAACCAAGCCATGAAGGGCTTTAAAGGTTATGACCAACACCTTGTAACTATGCCCAGAAATTAATAGGCAGCCACTGAAGAGACTTTAGTATAGGTGTAATATGGTCACCTCTAGATCTTCCAGTGACATTTATGTAAGAAGGTATCCAGTACTATCTTTTGAAAGTATTTCTCCAATTTTCCGCAGCACAGTAGGTCAGTTTAAAGGCCAATTGTTGTGTGAAACCATTCTGACACCTATGATTGAAATTGGAAGCCTTTGGTGCCTTCTCTACCATTGTAGTCATCCTCAGATGTACTCCAGTAAAACATATCTTTCATGTCTCTTGTGATAATTTTAGATATAGATATTATACACTGTATTCGTTTAATAATAATAAGAAGAAGAAGAAGGAGAACCACCACCACCACCACCATCATACCCATTTCTTACCTGCTTCTCCCTGTGAAAGGGGGCAGGAAACAACAAAAAATAACACAACACATGTAAAACCATACACAGGATTTTATAAATGCTGTATAAAATATACATAAAACTATATAAAACCAATGCATATTAAAATCCACCAATTAATACATTAAACCATAACTTAAAATTTTCCACTGACATATGTTTAACAAATAGTGGAGTGAATCTTTCCATATATTCTTCTAGGTTGTGTCCAATATTCTTTCTGTTTAATATTTTTCAGTGTTAAATGTCATCATCTATTTCTGATTCAGCATAAGCATCTGTTCATAAACCATACAACTTCAACCTATTATTTATCCTCCCTTGGAGGTATAAGAACTCCCTCTTCATCCTGCACTACTAAAGCATGCTCACAGGTTTACACAAGTGTGACTTTTTATGAAAAGGGAGTTAAAAAATCTCTGATGATGTAAATCATGATGCACGCTGAGTTTTCTTCTTAGTTAAGGTGAACATGATACAGAAGAAGGACTTATTATGCATAAAGAGACCCCAAGCAGTCAAAGGATGAGGAACCTCAAGTGTCAGACTAATATTTCCAGATGCTCGGGGAATGAAATAAGAGACTTCATACACACACTAAGGGGGTGATAAATAATTTTCTCCATCAGTCGCTCTTCAGGTGCCTCCTGATTATCCTTTGTAAATTACTATTTTATCCATCAGGAAATGATGTCGCATGATTTTTTTTCTTTGTACAGCTGGAAAAAGAAAGACTCTGTGGAAAAATCACATGATCAGCAGGCAGAGGCAACTAACAGCTGCAGCATGACTTTTGGTATACTACTGAAATAAGCTAATTCCCCACCCCCACTTGCATGCCTGGTTTGCAGTTTACTCCAAGTCTCAGTCTCTCAGGCTCTCCTAGTAACTCAAGTTCACCCATATTCTACCAAATCAGCATGGTAGTTTTACTTCCCTGATCCTTTTACATTTTTAAATTAGTTCTATACAACTCATGGCCTGTCAAGCTAAATGTCAGAACATATGCAATGATATCATAAATAAGGCCCTCTATTTTGTAATAGCTAACATGCACATGCATGAAAACCAAGCATATTGATTTATTTGCTTTCCATAAGTTGTCTTTATGTCTCCTCTTAACAAGTACAATACAGAGCTGGTGGGGGAGCAGTGGAACAATCTTACCTGACCATTTTCTAGCATCAATCTATTTAACCCCTTTCACTTTTCTGCTTATTTTTCTCTATTTCTCAAAGTTCTGCTGAGAGTAGGGATGGGAAAAAATTCCTTGCATGGTCCAAAAGGCCCATTTCCACTCCCTCAATTATAGTGCAATCCTTTTCAGAATATGCATGTCCCAAACCTTGGTTCTCGTGCAAGCAGCATGTTCCACACCAGAACCGGGGTATAAAAATCCCTGGATCTTCCAGGAAGATCTGGATCCCTAAGGAGCTTATTGCATGAACTTTATCACCACCTAATTGTCGCCTCCCATCAGCCCAGGTCAAAGCCAGGTTCCAGCCATGCTTCACCTGCACTTTTTCGAAGTCAGAAGCTTTCCGGCTTCGAAAAAGTGCTGGCGGAACACAACTGGGACCCAGGCTGATAACGACCGGCTGGGACCTAGGGTGATGGCAGCCAGTGATTTAGCATGCAATAATCCCTGCCTCCATTCCACATCACAGCTCCAGCCCGGGATGCTTGAGACAGTCTTAAAGTTTGTGGGATAAACTCCTCTGTTTCTGTATCTTGGTGGCTTTCTGCATGGCTTTCCTGCTAAGCCTCCCACTGTGTCTGCTACCACAAGTCACTTACTCTGAGATGTGAGCAATCCATGGTAGCAGTGGATACACTGAGTGGCTCAGAGGAACTCCTGTTCAGACAACTACTGTGGCATTGGAATGGAAAGCCAGATAACCAGAAGCAGGTCAGAGCTGCTGCAGGGCCAAAAAAGTCTGGGTTGACTTCAAAGTATCCTGGACCATGAGGACAGGTATCTAGTCTGGGCTGCATTTTTCACTGCATTTTTCTAAATCACATGGACATTCTTGTTATATCCTTTGCCCATACTGGGTTACAAAACATCTTTTCCCTCTATGCTGATTTTTTTAACACACTTTCCATAATGTATTTATTTATCTATGGCACTTGCCATAATACATAGTAGTTTGTGAACATTTTCCCATTTACTAAATTATATTTGCACATATTTTTCTTTTGCTTTTTTTAAAAAAAAGCTGTTTGCAGTTTTAAAATATATGGAACAACTAATGAAAGTTACAAGAGAAAAGGTGTGAAAGACTAAACATTAAGAAAACAAAAAAAATGGTTTGCTTAACTTTAAAGTGGATAATGACGACATGGAAATAGATCAACATACTGGCGGGGTACAGACCGCCGCCAGCTAGTCCGCGGGGGAGCCTGAGCCTCCACACGGCGCGGCTCCCCTGCGGACTGAAAAAGAAGCTCCAAAATGGAGCTTCTTTTCGAGTCGCGTTTGTGACGTAGCGAGGCGCCAGGGGCGCACTCGCTACGTCACAAAGGATGTGACCCGTACGGATGCTCAGCGTCCGATACGCAAAGATGGCGCCGGCCATGTAGAAGGGCCGGCGCCATCTTGTACGGACGGAGTCCGTATTAGGCCAAGGGGCGTCTAAAAGAGATGCCCCTTTTTTAAAATGGGACGTCCTCCGGACGTCCGAAATGCCGGTTTGTAACCAGCCTATGTAAACCTAGGCTCAGCCATTAAGCAAAATGGAGACTGTATTCAAGAAATCAGAAGACAAAGGCCTGTTACAGACTGCCAAAATAAAGCTGCTTCAGGTCTCTTTGGAGGTATGCTATTTAAATGATGCATGCCTCCTAAGAATCCGGAAGCTGCACCAAAGCAGCACTCCAGTGCTTAGGAATGGAGTGTGGCTTTGGCGCAACCTCCGGACTCTTAGGACCCATGCATCATTTAAATAGCATACCGCCAAAGAGACCCGAAGCAGCTTTATTTTGGCAGTCTGTAACAGGCCAAAGACTTTGAAGAGCAGCTATGAAGGAGCTAGATAAGATTCTCAAGTGTAAAGATATACCAGTAAGTACCAAAATCAAAATAATCTATGCCATAGTATTACCAGTTTCTATGAATGGATGTGGAAACTGGGCAGTGCAAAAAGCTGGCTGGAAGAAAATCAGGATATGTGAAATATGGAACTAGAAGAGATTTATGGCTATCATGGACTGCCAAAAAGATAGATGAATCATTTTTTGAGCAAATCAGGCCATAACTGTTAGTAGTAGCCAAAATGACTTAACTGAAGCTGTCATACTTTGGACATATGATAAGAAGGCATGATTCACTGGAAAATATAGTCATGCTGGACAAAGTGGAAGGCAGTAGGAAATGATACCATTGCTTTACAACTGGATGAGTCAATCAAAAGAGCCACAACTGTCAGTTGGAAGAACTTGAACCGAACAATTGATGAGTAGAGGACTCTTTTAAGTAGGGATGCATTTCTTTGATAAGTTTATTTTTGAAGGTAGCAACAAGTAATTTCAGCAATTTCCTCCAACTGCAGTAGTGTCATAAAAAACCATAGTTTTTGAAGCCTATTTCAAATTCAGAATTTATTCTGCATAAAATTTGTATGTGGTTGTTTTTCCACAGAAAACATAATTTTCTGCACAGGAAATAACATTTTGTAAAGAAAATGCTTTTTCTGAGCAGAAAATGCAGTTTTCTATGCAAATCAACCATGTGCCAATTTCATGCAGAAAAAAAATCACCAATTAGTTTTTTTTTCTCAGCATAAACAACATCTGCTGCACAAAAATTAATATTTATGTGTTTAAATATAATTTTTCTATGCAGAAAATGGTGTTTCCTCCAAATGCTGTTTTGTACACAAATAAACCATGCATGAAGATGTTTGTATTCTAGGAATCTTCACATAAGGGTTATGGATTAGTTTCAAAGATGCATGTTTATGCTACTATCGTATTCAGACTTACACAGGCCGGTTACAAACCGGCAGTTGGGACGTCCTCTGGACGTCCCATTTTAAAAAAGGGGCGTCTCTTATAGATGCCCCTGAGTCTAGTACGGACTGTGTCCGTACAAGATGGCGGCGCCCCTTCCACATGGGCGCCGCCATCTTTACGTAATGGACGCATAGCGTCCAGACGTGTCGCGGCGCCTATGACGTTGCGAATGCGCCAGCGGCGCCTCGCGATGTCATGGAGGCACCGCAAAAAGAAGCTCTGAAATGGAGCTTCTTTTTTGCTCCGCGCAGGAGCTGCGCGGTTTGGCTGCTGCGGCTGCCGCGTGGAGCAAACAGCGGCGGCGGGGGACCGCCGCAAAGCGGCGGTTTGTATCCCGCCACAGTGAGTCAAAAGAGTGATCATGCATAAAATTGTACCATACATTTTGGAGATTTGTACTCCTATAATCTTCCTTGCAGCACTGTAGAATAATATTCTTAGCAACAATTAGAAAATACACACAGAACTCCAATGAAGGGAAAATCCAAATTGCTAGCACCTCAGTCCAAAAACTCAGCTGGGTGGCTATAGAGCAAATGTTGTTATCACAGCTGTTATTTTGTTTCCTGCATTATGATTCCTTCCCAGTTCAGTTCGTAATAAATGAATATGCTATTTATTCATGATGTCAGCTCAAAATCATAGGCTACCCCCCCCCCCCCCCCGACCATCTTGGGTGCAGATGAAACCTTTCTCTAGCTTATAATGTTGAAGTTAAAATGCTAAGCTTCCTTCTGTCAGGAGTTGCAGATGCACCTTGCCTGCCTTAAAAGAACAGGAATGGATTATTTTATGGATGGGTTATACAGCTGAAATAGCTATTTGTAGGAAGATGGTGATTTCAGCCACAGGTGGTAAGATAACTCTAGTGTGGATGCAGGTATGACACAAGTCTGTTTAAGGTAATTCCTGTGAGATTAATCTAGCTAGAGCAGTAAAGTAGGAGATATGTAGGAACAAGAGACACAATTGTGTTTACTAATTATAATGAACAAGAATTGAGCCCACCATGAATTTGAAATTGTGTGTAGTTTAATTAGGCAATGCTAACACTTGCTGTTTAATTCTGACAATGAATGTGTCTGGCTTGGATCTATAGTTACTGAATAAATGTTTACTGAATTTCAACTACCGATGTCTGAATTTCTGAAAGTGGTTCCTATCAGACCTTACACTCTCCTATAACAGTTCTATGCCTCCTGGAGGCCGCAACATTTGGTTGCTGCGGCCTCCATATGAGATAAAAACGGGTGGCTGCAGGCCACCCTTTTGGGGTGGTTTTTACAGCCCCATAGTTGCTCTCTGCTTACAAGTAATCAAAAGCATGGTGGCTTGGAATGAGAAAGAAGTGAAGCAGTTGGCTGCTTTCATCTCTCTCAGAGAATACATTGCAAAATGGCTCCTTCCAGTTTCATTTTCCAGAACTGTAGTGGGGAATTTCAAAGCTCATTTTCTCTGAGCTCTGTTTCCTTTTAATATTGATTCAGCTAAATTTGAGGTGGGATTTCTGTTAAAACTTGTAAACAAAATGTTTCCAATAACTACCCAAATTATTCCTGGGTGAAAAGACTGAGAATTTCACTATGCAGAGGAAACATCTTCCTTTCCTCATCCCCCACCAAAAAAAGTTTACAAACTTTTTTTTGGGTAACTGTCAGCCTTGGAGAGCACAATGGATGTGAGCATTCTTCTCCTCAAGTCAGCTATTTGTTTTTGTTTTTGTTTTTTATTTATATACCGCTATTCCAAAGATCATAGCGGTGAACAGCAAGTAAGCTAATTTGCCCCCAACAGTCTGGGTACTCATTTTAGCAACCTCGGAAGGATGCAAGCCTGAGTCGAGCTTGGGCCCTTTTGCTGGTCTTGAACTCGCAACCTTGTGGTTTTGAGTAAATGGCTGCAGTACAGGCGTTTAACCACTGCGCCACCAGGGCTCCTATGGTAGTGGAGTGGCGGTAATAGCAGTAGGAATACCACTGCTGCTATACTTGGCACACTGAGAAAAGAAAACTGACAACATTTGAAAAAGAAAAGAGATGATAGGTGGACTAAGACAATTTACCTCAGTCACATATGATCTGAATGGACTTTGGAACTTTTTTGGTCCATTCCAGAAAATCTGACACACATTTGGAAGATTTTAAGGAGACTCACCCATGCAGTCTTCAGTAAATGCAACATAGTTTCAATTAGTGTGGAAGAAATTCCATAAATAGTATACAGTCCTCTATTAACATTTATCAAAACAATTGGACCCGATGAGTAAGAGTGCATTTCTCACAAAATTAATGGTTCTTTTTGATGTGTTAATAATAGTCCTAGATGAGCTGACTCCATTCTCCCATAGTCTAGCTTATTCACTGAATTATAAATCCAGTGTTACAAACTCAGGTGAATATTCTCTTTTGTTATGAAATTACATGGTGTCTTTAAATTTGTGTACATATGATTCATCAAACTGCATCTAGAGGCTGTGGCGTGGGTCATTCTCTGTTTGGATTACAGGTGTTTTGTTTACAGTAATAGATTAAGTAGAAGCTTCTGGCATACACACAACTAAACTATATGGCTGTTTTTTCAAATGATATTGCTTGTTGCAGTTTCAGATCATTCAAGAATTTAAATTGTTTACTTTGGTGAAGTATAATAAAAGGGTTGACATATAAGTATTAATACAATGATGTTTATCACACTATGCTCTTAAAGAGGTACTATTCCAGTGTGACTCCTCTAGCTGCCTCCTGTTGCATGCTGGGATTGGCAGTTTTAAGGAGGGGTATTTAGAATTCTCAGGCAGAGAAGTTCAGCTCCTTAAAACTGCCAATCCCAGCATGCAACAGGAGGCTGCTAGAGGAGTCACACTGGAATAGTAGCTTTTTAAGAGCATAGTGTGATAAACATCTATGTCATTCTATGTACATCTGCATTACCAGTGGGACTTACTTTCTTTTGGAAAGAAGGCAAGGGCAGGGAATAGACGACACTCCATATTTTAGCTAATATCAGCCCACATCAGCATAGCTAATTGAAAGGTAGCATAGGGCTTGCATTTTGACATAGGGAAGTCCATATGTTTTCCAACCCTATGTTACAGCAACCAACACTCAAAAGTCACACACATTCACAAAGAAATTACTACTTTAACAAATGAACAGGAAAAGCAAACAGCAGGTTACACTAGACTACTTAAGAAGGCAAAACATTGAGAAGTACAGATACTCAATGAGATCAGGCCCAGATGAGAGTCACAAACCACCCAAACCCTCACCACAGTTTCTTCAGCAATCTGCTATTTACAGCTCAGTCCACAAATGAATGAAGAGATGTAAAAGATTATTGGCTATATAACTTCAGTGTGTTTACACACACCTCTTTCTAGCTCTGAGACTTGGTACTGCTAGTGATGTTCTTGCTCCAGATTTCACATTAGAGTTGTCAATGAGTGAAGCTTCCTCCTACTTATCACATCAACTTGACATTTTTCTTGTATATTTAGGTTGTAGAGATATTGTCATTACTTTCTTATGGTCTTAATTACTGAATCTCCAAATTGGCCTGATTCACTTTGGACTATAATGTCCCATTCTAGAACTGAATCAGACCAATTTAAACCTAACTGAATCAGGGACATTTGGGTACAAATTACCCCAGTTCCCCTCCCATCAGATGCAGAAATCAAGCAACTTTCTTGCACAACATAATAAACATGGATGGAATTACCAAGGTAATTCCGATTTCAGCTATATGCTGTATACAATTTCCCCCTACTTCTACCCTCTCTTGCATTTTTTTGGTTTCTTTAATTCAAAGGTATAACTGTGGAGTCTCATTCCTTAGAGGTCTTTAAAACAGAGGCTGGATGGCCATCTGTTGGGGATGCTTTGATTTCCTCCATGGCAGGGGGGTTGGACTGGATGGCCCTTGCGGTCTCTTCCAACTTTATGATTCTATGATTCCATGTAAAATCATTATGTAAAGAGATCTTGTAACACTTTGAGACTAACTGAAAGAATGGAATTGGCAACATAAACTTTTATAGGCCCAAAAAGATGGGCCAAAAGTGCCACCATTGGGCTGATCCAGGGGGATGGCATACAGATGATGCATGCCCTTGGATTGGGCTAAAATTGCACAGCAACCACCTAAAGTGGCCCAAACGTGGCAGCAAAAGGAGCACAAAAAAGTGTTCCTCGCTAGTGGTCGATTGGGGGGGGGGGCCCTCAGGACCACAACATCTGGTTACCATGGTCCTGCATCAAATGGAGAGTGACTGGCACTGGAGTGGTGGGTAGTTGCTCCAAGCTGCTGGTCTTCTTGACCCCATAGACATCAATCTGCTTCCTCATCAAATGTATCTGAGGAAATAGACTTAATTCACTGAAATTTCACACTGCCAATTCCTTTCTTTAACCTCAAAAGTGCTACAAGATCTCTTCATGTACTGGCTTTTTAAAGATGTACTAAAAATGACTTGTGCCCCTCACTCCACTGTCATGTTCTACTGATTTTTGCAAATTATTCTATGACTCAAAAAAAAAAAAGAGAGACTCTAAACTCTTTAAAAATATTATTATTATTATTATTATTATTATTATTATTATTATTATTATTAACCTTTATTTATAAAGTGCTGTAAATTTACACATAATGATAAAATAATAAAATAATAGAGATGCTGAAAAGTTCTTGGACCAATAATTTATCCTTAACAACATAGAAATTTCCACTATTCTCTTTTTCTGTTCTGCCTAAATTTAGGAGAGGAATTTTAGATACTCATATTTATAAACCCAAGCTCTAAAGTAGACGAGCATGACAAGGTTATCCTAGTCATATTATTAAAGAACAGAAATATTACTGATAAACTAGGGCAATAAATAAACACATCAGGAATGTACATCTGGGTATTTGCTATTCAGACTGGGCTTTAAAAGGTATGGGGTCAGAATAGGTATGCAGTGCTCTGTTGATCAAGCCAGAAAAGAAAAGTCTTATTGCTGGCATCTATATCAGATCTGGGCAAATTAAGATGCTTAGTATTGCCTGCCACCCATATAGGCTACTGTTAAATATCTCACTACTTTTGTGTAGAATCAGCATGGTGTAGTGGTTTGAGCACTGGACTATGACTTTAGACACCAGGATTCAAATCCCACTGGATGATCTTGGGCAAATTACATGGTAAACCTTAGAGGAAGGCAAGGGCAAACCCCTTCTGAATACATCTTGCCAAGAAAACCCAGTGATGTGTGCGCCTTAGAGTCACCATAAGTTGGAAATGACTCGAAAGTACACAATAACAAACTTTTGTGTACTGGAAGAGGCCACAATTCTTTGAGATCAATGCTCACAATCACTAGAAGTCTATAACATTAAACCAGCACATCAGAAGATGGCAAAGGACCACACCATGGCAAAGGACCTCACCATGGCAAAGGACCTCACCACAAGTGAGGTAAAGTCCACAAACAGATTATGTGGTGAAGCAATGCCCACTCACATTCATTTATATATTTTGGAGCATCTACTTACTCATATTAAAATTCAAAATGCATAGATGAATGTTTACTCCTGTTTACTGTTGGTATCTCCATTAACTAATACACTTAGGATACATTGTGCTCCTCATGCTATTGAGATACACAAATGTTAACAGGTATAGAATACAGACAGTTGGTCCTATCTATATTGGATTGTGCATATATGTGCAAGATAGATATTAAGTCCATGCAATATATCTTGTACAGTATATTTTAACAAACAAAAACAGGGCAGCCCATGACAACATGTGACAGATGTGTCCAGGTATCCTATTGTGGTCTGAATTATATGAGGATAAAACATTTCATCTTACCACATTAGTCACTGATGCCTCAGCACAGCTTTAAGTGCCAGGCTATTGTTCTGATCCCTGAATACAAGAACAATATATTTCTGTACTTCCCTGCAATCAGACATAGATTGTAGGCATCCATGCCTCCAAAATGTTTGTAGGTAGATTTTATTCTTCTTGCCATCTACAACTACATCTGTCTACATTCTGAAATCATACACTCTGCTCTGGTATTCTGGTACTTAAAAATAATATTTCTCCCATCATTTTTCAGGTGGCCCAGGAATTCTAGAACAAGCTAGGAAATACCACAGAATATTTTTATCTCATGTATTATAATGGTTCAGCTTCCCATCTGGTGCTTGGGATATCCTTGCCAGTTGTCCCAATCTCTTGTGGCCTTTTGGGAAACTGCAGTTTGCCAAATAATCATGTCATCATGTAGATTCTGCCCAACAAATCTGGTGAAACAGATGGAGTTCTAGTTCAAGTGAAAAAGGACAGCTGGTAGGAGTGTGCCACAGAGTGCCAAAAAGGGCTACAAAACCAGCCATCATAAACTCCAAACTCAACCCTTAAGCTCTAATAATCTTGTTCCTTCCCTTTCAGGTTTAACCTATAGCTAACTTGTGTGACTGGAATTGTTAGTTGTCAACTTCACCTATCACCCTCAATTGTACTCCTTGTCACAGACTGGATTACAAGAAACAGTTTAGGACACATTCATGCATCAGCATGGAGTATCCTAAGCATGTTCTCCATTTCACTCCTCTCTTCCGCTCAGGACAAATATCAATCCTCTTTGTCCTCCCTAGTCATCACCCTAACTTTCATTCTGAATGCTTAAGTTAGGCAGCTGACCAGGTGCAACAAAGAGGATTCATATTTGTCTTACATATTCACTTATTTCATTCTCATATGCAAGAATAAAACAAATACAGAAAGTTTTCCCCCTATTGAAAGACACAATAATAGGTTTTTTTTTCCAAAATTTAAAAAACACATTTTGTGACTTAGGAGAAAAAAAAAGAACTATAAAAACATTTTTGTTTAAAATACAATGATTTTTGTGCCTAAATTTTCTCTCCAGCTCACCCCCCCCCCCCCACCGGCAGTCTTCAAATATACTCAAGGACTACTCTCCCCACATGATACTCACATATTCCAAAATGGGTGGGTAGCAGCCCAGCAAGGAGAATTATTGCCCAAGGCTTTTCCGTGATAACTGTCTCAAAGTGATGATATCTGCATTAGTTAACAGAAGACTGGTGGTGAGCTTCTGTAATACACTTGCTCTGCTCCCCATCATCCCATTGGCAGAGGTTCCTAAACTAAAGCTGTCCCAATCCTTGCTTAACTCATTCCTTTCTGGAATCACATGAGGTGGAGGTTGGGAGGTGGGAGCCAGTAGAGGATTCTGGAACACTATTGCCTCCGAAATCCTTGTGTGGCTTCCCACCCAAGCTCCCAAATATCACATGTGGAGCCAAGAGACAGTTGTGGGATCTATATTACACAGGATTGGGTGCTGGGAGCAAAAGAGGTTCACCTTCTAGATTTTCCATCAGCACCCTGCTAACCTGCCAGTCAAAAGAGTGGGGATGAAGCTGTGCTGGGAAGGAGCCTTCATCATCTCCCCCACCCATATCATGTACAGTGCTTCCACTTTCTCCCCTCTGTGACTCCTCTTGAAAACTTTGTATTTTGAAGACATCTAGCAATGGGAAGAAATTGATTAAGTTGTCCATTCTCCCTTGCAGGAAAAATAATTTAACACAGCTTGGCGTACTAGTTAAAGTAATAGACTGGGACATGAGATGCCTTGGCCCAAGTTTCTACTCAGCTTTGAAACTTGCTGGTGATCTTAGACCAATCCCTCTCTCTCAGCCTGGCATATCTCACATACCTCTCTGCCACACTGATTAATACTAGAACTCTGCAACAAATAGTGTCCTGTCCTTTCATTAATCATCCCATAAATGATTTGTGGTTGATATTGCCTGGGAATAAGGGATGAAAATGTTACTATTGACATCTATATCCAAGTAGGAATCAAGGGAAGTTAGGGATTTGTAAACAATCATATTTTGACATGTCAGAAATCTAGAAGAGTACATAAGTGGTATTATTATCCTTAGCATTTGTCAGGATGATAAAGATAATCCATTTGTTTACCTATATATTATCACTTGACAATTGATTAGCTATATTCATTCATTTTGTGAGAAAGCATGATAAATTTTGTCATGTATGATGTGAAAGCACTACCTGAATTTATTAAACATTGTTACCTTCATTTCCTGCCAGGTCTTGGGACATTAAAGCAATCCTTTGGTTCAAACTTAGTATTATTTTTCACAGTAACAAATTACTTATTAACCATGTTTAACAAAAAAAAAATGGTAAACTGTTTCAGAATTCCAAATTACTCTTGAAAACCTTTTAGTAGATGTAATAAATAACCAAGATTTAATGAGCACTCACACATGTAGTGCCAAGAGGTTAGGAAAATTCTGCATGAAGAATCATCTTTCTTTTAAATTTCCCAATGTAACCATAGGAATATACATATATAGTGGGAAACTGCACAGTGCACATGTCCACAAAACTGCAGATTATGTATCAGAACATGGAAACACCATTGCTCATGAAGAATGTTTATGTAAGAAGGTTATATCAGCATTGGGAATCTTCACACTTTTCTTACATTGTACATTTGGAACCCTGAATAATCAGGGGGGGAAATACATGAAAAAGTACTTCATCAAACTATTCTTTACTTTTGAAGCCTATTTTCTCCTGAGCATCTGTGTCTTGAAAGAAGACAATGAGAAATGTGAAACAGTCCTGTCAATCTCCATTACATGCCACCTCCCCCCCCCAAATAAGCAGATCTTAATTTTAAATTAATTGATTTGGTAGACCTCTCTCAAGGGAGGGGGGGGGAGTCAGGAACCATGCCAAGGTGTGGTTTCCTTACATCACCTACTTCTCTGGGTACAATCATCATCTTCCTTCTCCTTCCTTCTCACTCAAGTTGTGTTTCACAACCTAATATGGTAAGTCCTGTTAGACTCAATAAATACCACTAATCTCATAGATTTAGTTTAGAAAACCTGTCTAACGTGGTGGGATTTTTTAAAACAACAACAACACAGATATCTGTTCCAGTTTAATTCCAGACCATTTTCAAATAATATCAGGGTGCACAGATGCATCTCTTTATTAAGTGAAGTTCATGGTTCAGGGGGGTGTGGTATTCTGTGAGCTCACATTCTAGTGCCAAACTTCCTCTGTGTTTTACAAACAAAGTGAATTTCAACACTTGTGAAACTAGGGTTATTATTTTAGCAAGAGAACTACAGAGAATTGTTTCCCTGGTTGGAAATCAGATTAGAGAACAACTGCAAGATGAATCTTCTGTAAGGGCCGGTTCTAGACAAAATATGACACTATCACAATAACAGGAGTGGGAGAAGGAGATGGAAAAGGTAGTGGATTTTAATTTTTAATTGCTTAATTGATACATCAGTTAAATGCACAAATGTGAATTAGTTTAGCAAACTATGGCCTGTTACAGACAGGCCAAAATAAAGTTGCTTCGAGTCACTTTGGAGATATGGTATTTCAATGATGCATGCGTCCTAAGAGTCCAAAAGCCGCACCAAAGCCACACTCCGGTCCTAAGGACTGGAGTGCAGCTTTTGGACTCTTAGGACTTATGCATCATTGAAATACCATACCTCGAAAGTGACTCGAAGCAGCTTTATTTTGGCGTGTCTGTAACAGGCCTATACTTACAAAATTGTGTGTGTGTGTGTGGAAAGGATTGGGCCTATAAAGAGTCTCGGTATATACTACCACGTATGATTATCTCATTACTGTAAATGATTCAATTAATTACTGATAGTGGCATAGAGTTTAAAAATAAAAATGCATTCACAGAACTACCTTCTTTTATTTGATCGCCTAACTACAGAAATTTACATAAATTCCAAGAGCATAAAAAACAAATGAAACACAAGCACCCTATCTTAATTACATAAAAGCAAAAATGTTTCAGAGTTTCTCTTTTATTGGTTGTTCTACAAAAGGAACCTTGCAATTTATCAGTTGCAATCCTTTGTTTGTTCAAGTGTTCATAATAATAAATAATAGACACATAAGCACTTATTGGACTAGCAGTATATTCAGGGTTGAAAAACACAATGCAGCAAAGAAGTGATCTTCCACCTATGCACATCCATGAGTCTATACATCCACAGGCCGCCCCATTAATATAATTCTTGTACACCATTAAATTGGAGTGATGATGAAGGTAATATAAATGTTAATATGTTTTGATAATATTCAATAAACGTTTTATGCAATGAATGTGTGATTGCCAAATTTTCTGAGGCATCTGACCTTAGAACATGCATTGGACACATTAAGATAACATGGCCAATTCTATGGTTCCTTGTGGCAGAAACAAAGGCGGGGTACAGACCGCCGCTGGCTAGTCCGTGGTGGAGCTGGAGCCTCCATACGGCGCGGCTCCCCTGCGGACTGAAAAAGAAGCTCCAAAATGGAGCTTCTTTTTCCGTCGCGTTTGCGACGTAGTGAGGCGCCAGGGGCGCACTCGCTACGTCACAAGCGACACGACGCGTACGGACGCTCCGCATCCGATACGCAAAGATGGCGCCGGCCATGTAGAAGGTCCGGCGCCATCTTGTACGGACGGAGTCCGTACTAGGCCCAGGGGCGTCTATAAGAGACGCCCCCTTTTTAAAATGGGACGTCCTCCGGACGTCCCAAAGGGCAATATAGAAAGCCCCAAAGTGCCTTTTCTTGACTTGCAAGACTGTTCTCCCTTCAACTCCTGTGGCAAGGAAGACATACAGGAATTTGGAAACTTCTGCTTCTGTTTTTAAAGTGCTTGAAATCTAACTTACTATGGCTGATTATTACTAATGTCTGTTTGGAACAAGCCACCTTCAGTAAATATCAGAGACATCAGTTCAGTCACCAAGGTTTGGTATTCAACCAGTCCGTATTAAATATCCTGTATGCACAGTTCACTGCGCAAATTTCATACAATATTTTTCTTAAATTTACTTTTAGTTGAACACAGAACACTAACATCACCCACAGGGAGCTCCCAAGGATCTTCAAAAGATCCCTGAGGTTGCCTTTCACTGTGCATTTAGCTAAAGGATAATAGCTATAAACATCCATACTTGCCCTGCTAGCCACAACATGGAAACAGAAATGAGGCAGTTGCTGAAATGGGTTGTAGGTTGCACTGGAAGATATAATATCTACACAATAGTGACACCTCTCTCTTTCTACATGCAGCATCTTGGACTTTGATTTGAAAACAAAAGTGTTTGGCATCTTGTTGAGAAGTTATTAGCTTATAAACTGGATTTATACTCTCATAACTGCTGGAGATGCATTTTTATCATCATGAGCAAACATAAACCTTTCCAACCCACCCACACAACCCACCAAAGTAGGGTTTTTTTTGGGGGGGAGGGTGTTTGCATTGTCAAATGTAACCACTATGAAGAAATTGTATTGCTGTATTGTCACAGTTACATAGATAAAGAAACTTGGCCTCATATTTTTTTAAAAAAAAGTTCAGTGGGACTGTAGCTATACTTGTAGAGGGATCTAGGAAAAAATCACTTTGATTTTGTCCACAAAAAAGAGGAATATCTAAGAGGTCTGGAAGATTCAAGAGCAGCAGAAAATGATCTAGGATGCATGTAGCCCAAGACCTATCATGTATCTGACCTGCAATACAGAGTTCACCATGGGATCAGATAATTAGGAAATTGGTTATTTTGTCTGTCCTTTGCAACATGCTCCTCCATACTGATTTCAGCACTAGATGACTACTAGACTAAAAAGTGGTCTGAATGATGACACAGTAAATATAGCAGTTGCAAGCTGTATGTATAGGAAGCTCCCACTTATCTCATGGGTTAGGGACCAGAGGACTGCTAGAAAATGGTAATGGTTGAAAAGCTAAACTCTTTTTTAGAAAGTGTACTGAGTCAGTAGCAGTGTCAGAAAACAAACAAACAAACAAAAACAGACCGGGATCAAGAGTGCAGAACATGGCTATAATTTAGATCAGTTGAAGCAGCAGAACATCCAAAAACAAGCTGTTGAAAAGAAGGTAATGCCTGTATAGCAAGCTTAGCTCAGACCACTTCCTGAAATTATTATACAGTGCTCCCTCGGGTTACGAAATTAATTCGTTCCGCCGCCGCTTTCGTAACCCGAAAAGCCTTCGCAAGCCGAAAACCCATAGGCGCTAATGGGGAAAAGCCGCGATTTCGTGTGAAATAGCGCCGAAAAGCACCAAAAAAATTTTCGTAACCCGAAAAAACCTTCGTAACCCGGAACAGTTATTTCCTATGGGATTTTTTCGTATCCCGGAAATTTCGTAACGTGGGTATTTCGTATCCCAGGGTACCACTGTATTCAGCAAGAACCTGGAAGAACTACACTGCCCAACATATGAAAGATGTGATGTGAACTGGTTACAGTACCATATTCTAAAATTAATGAATGTCCATCTCAGAAAAAGTCACAGTTATTTGAACATTCTAACTGTTCAAGTCAGTGGTTAAATATGCGCTGCATCTTCTGAATTTCTCTCTCTTATACACATAGAGTATTGTACATGATAACACTGAGATATGTCTTACACATCAGCAGACCATTGTTCCATATAGCTTATTCCATGCCAGAAATTAAGAATCTGTGGCCTTTCAGTACTGCTGTTTCCATCACCCTTCACAATGGGACAAGCTATCTAAAGGTAATGAGAAATGCAATCATCAACATCTGGAAGCCTCCAGCTTTTCTAGGTCTTCAATGGCCATGGTTTTTTTTTAAGTGTTTCTAGCTCTGTTTCCCAATGTAAAGGGTAAAACATATGTTGTAATATTAATAATAAAATAAATAAAATTTTTATTTATATACCGCTTTTCTAAAAAATCAAAGCGGTTAACAACAAGTGCAATTCACAACAATAAAGCAACATCAAACATTAAAAACATCTACATCATCTCATAAGCAACAATAACATCAATAGCAATAAAAACCAAAACACATGACAGCTCAACAATGCTGTCTCTGGAGGAGAAGGGGAGCATCACAGGAGTCAGGAGTCAGGGTATGCCTGCTCGAAAAGGTGTGTTTTCAACCCCTTCTTGAAGCGGTCTAAGGAGGTGGCCGAGCGGAGCTCGTCAGGAAGCGAGTTCCAGAGTTTTGGGGCCGAGCTGGAGAAGGCCCTCTGGGTGGTGGTAGCCAATCTGACCTCTGGAACCTTCAATAAATGCTTCCCGGCAGATCTGAGTGTGCGGGGTGGATTGTATGGGGAGAGGCGGTCCTCTAAGTACCCTGGGCCCAAGCCATTTAGGGCTTTATATTCAGCTGTGAACCTTCTCAATGACGCCATATTCAAACTCATGGTCAATGGCATATAACAGGGCAGATCTCTATACGCTGGCCTAAATAGAGTAGGTATCCTTTGAGTCTATGGTTTTTAATGACCATTTAACATTTGATTGACTTGCTCTGCTGTAGTTTACTGTAGACCAACCCTTAGGATTCAGGCCATGGTTTCCTGTTGTCCTTCTATCAGGACATAGCTATGGCATGTTTAGTTTTATTTTCCATCTAGTTTTCTGTAAAGGAGTAAGACTAAGTTTTTGCTCGGACTAAGAATTTGGATTGTCCATCAGTCATCCCAAAGATTGCGAATACATAGCAGTTAAATTAGATTGTATAGCTGCAGAAATTTTTATACAATATGCATCATATATCTGGATTTTGTGTTCAGCTTGATATAGCAATGGCTAAAAACAAATATATTCATAACACTGAATGCACAAAATATGCAACAGATATAAAATAGAGCCATCTTTCATACAATGATTAAAAAATCTCTGGACCCAAATATAATTAATTATATCACCATGACTGATTAATCTCATGATGCTTTTTATAAAATTTTAGAACAGTAACTAGGAAACCAAAATTTTCCCAATTTAACAAATACTCGCACAACCTTCTGGCAGCAGATAATGGATTACGATCACTTCAACATAGTAGTTTATATTAAATGTGAGATTATCGAAGTGCTACATTTTTCTAATCTCTCATGTGGAAATGTTATGCAAATTATTTGTAAATGTGAAAGCCTCAGGAGCAAAACTGGCTCCTGTTGTAAAGGTATCCTCAATAATGCATGACTCAAAAGGTTTAATTGAGTATAAGTAGTTTCCATAGGATTTGGAATTCAGAAATGGACAGAGCACCATCTTGTGGGCATGTATGTGAATTTCCACTTTTTGTAATAAAAAGAAAGAAATGGTACCAAACAATTTCCCTACTGCATTGAATATCTCAAAGTCTAATCACAGTCTCATTACTGTTGGATCCTTAGAAAAATAGGGAGCTAGTTTAGCTCCACTCCACTCCATGAGATGTTTAGGAGCAATATTATTATGAAAAACAAAGCACAGTGGAAAATAATGATTTGAAATTATAGAGGTCACTCAGAAGATGAAAAATAATGAATTTTTAGGCTGCATTTTGTACAAACATAAAGTGAAAGCACTTTCTCTTTTGACTCTTGAACACATGCAATTGGACCAAATGTGAAATCATTTAGATGAGAAACTAATCTCTGTTTCATTTCAAGATATTTCTTCCTCTGATAAATATGCAGTTTTGCACCTGTCTGGACTGTGGTGGAATTTCAGTTGAGTTTGTCATTATGTGCCAATTCATGGCATGTAATTCATCACTGAGACTTGTTTTTAGCAAAATTCATGAAATGAATCAAATGTGAGTGATACTTCAGATATCTAGTTGAACAGTCTACCACAATCCACAGTAACATTAAAAATGTCACTAGATATTGCAAAGATGGGGTCTTTTGTCCAGATTCTATAGGTAGTAGATGGTTGCAATCCAAATTGCAAATAAGTCTGAGTTTTCCTAATTCTTGCCTGTGGAAGGAGGGCAATATTCCTTGGATACATGAAACAGTCAATTAACATTTTCTCTCTACAAAAATGTAAATAGAAATGCAAGTGTGCATTGCCTCTTAAACATCAGATTTGGCTGCCAGGAATCAAACATTATACAGTACTGTGGGTGAACAAGGTAGACAACTACACCTGGGTAGAGGTCAGTTTTCACCAGTACATACTCCCAAAGGGCCACGAGGACTTTAAAACAACAACAGCAACAACAAAACTTGGAATGGCATCATATCACTTCTGGGTTTTACTGATTTTTGGCCATTTGGATGAGGGGTCAGAACTATCGTGACATGACTTTTGTCTCAGGCTGGGCTGAAAAACGTCTTGGGGTTTTGTAGGTCTTCTGAGGTTTGGTTAGGCGTCACAAAAATGTGACGGCACTTTCACCACCACAATTGAAAATGTCTTCCCAAAGTGACTTTTTTTACATGACAACTGATCTATTGCCAAATGGTTCTGGAATGGAGGATTGTCTTTCTAATGCAGCATGGGGATTGGATGAACATGAACAATTATTTGTTTCACAAATGGATGAAAATGGGTTTTATGATATCCAGGAAACCAATCAGGAAGAATAACACAGAAGGAAAAAGGTTGCTCCATTTCCTCTATGCACACCCTGAAGTGTTTGTGAAAACTACTTCACTTCCAGCACCATCTTATAGTTAAGGATCCATTGGTTGGAGTGACGTTTTTCAGAAACATAATGACAAACCTAGATCAACAGATGATGCTCTGTTTTGAATTCCTGTCTTTAATAGATGAAATCTGTGAATGTTTACAACAGGGTGATCAATAAGGGCCCATCAGATGTTTTTGTCTGATAGCTATCATCAGCCCTTGGCAGAATAGCCAATTGTCAGGGATTATGGGATGATGTCCAAAAACATCTGGAGGGTTATAATGCTTCATCCATGGTTTGCAGGATAGCGATTTCAACTGTGCAGCTGTCACTGTGGGATTGCCTTAGTATAGGATAAACTGCTAGGCGGATTTATGCATACATAAATGTTTGACCTACTGGACAAGGACACATCATATTAATTTATAGGGTTGTGGGTTTTTTTCCCAACTTTGTTCTCATTTTCCATAATACCATGAAGAAATATTGGCTTCCCTTTATTCCCAACATGTGGTGCATCCACATTGCACAAATAATCCAGTTGGACATCACTTTAATTGCCATGGCCAATGCTATGGGATTCTGAGAACTGTAGTTTATTATTCCACCACAGCTCTCTGACATTAAAGGATAAATGTCTCACAAAACTACAGTTCCCAGAGTTTCATAGCATTGAGCCATGACAGTTAAAGTTGTGTCAAACTGGATTATTTCTGCAGTGAGGTTGGTTGTGACACCAGTGTGGAATTATTGATTTTGTCTCTGCATTCCCAGAAAGACAGGTTTGTGTTAAAGCAGTATCACTCAATGATTTATCACATACATATGTTAACTGTATTGTCTTATGAGCTGTGGAACAAATCTGATTCAGTTTTTCCTCCATAAACAAGTAAATGATGCACGTATAGTGGGAATTTTAATGTTTAGCAAGCTTTCTTTAAACACAGTCACCTGGTTACACCATCACTATTATTTGCACAGCTATCAAGATGTTATACTGGATTTTGAGATGGAAGCTTTAGAAGGCTTTTGTTGTTATTGTGCTGTTCAGACACCTGCCAAAATTTTAACCAGATCTGTAAACAGCACTTCTGTTCACCCTCACCTACCAAGTTAACCTCTAAAAGGTGAAAGGAGAAACATTTTTTATTTCATAGTGTCAAAATTGTCCAAAATAACAATCACTGTATGGACCATTGCAAGCAAGATAATAAAGCAATTCAGGCAATTTCTTGATGTATGGAGGTTTGATACTTGATCTTGATACACCCTGCACCATAGGCAGTGGCAGGGGTTAATCTAAGGTCTTAGAGTTTCACAGGAAGCTTGATTCAGTTTATGCCCTGATTTAAAAAATGAGTTCCTGACCAGTATATTTTTATAAGGTTTTTTAAATATTACAATAACTAAACACTCAGGTTCCATCTTAGAAAGAGAGAAGTCTTATACTAAGTTGGTTCCTGCAGCCACAAATCAGTGTGTCTTCTAAAAATAACAAGGGCATTTTTATTTAGAGTTATTAATTTATGCATATTAGATTGAACTGATATTAATTAACCATATAAAACTACTACAATTAATTAACTAAGATCATGTGTGTGGGAAACATCCTTTTTTTATGGAACTGTTCACTGCTTTTCTCATTTTCAAGAAAGACTCAATCTGCTACTATGTATGAAGACAGAGTCTTAATTAAAATTGATTTTCTGCCAAACATGATGCCTTGTCAGAGCAAGAACTTGCATATTCAAAATATGTCTGTGGTGTCATGGACTTGGATTAAGAAATGTTGTTAAATTTATTGATTGCATAATACAGTATTGAATGCCCTAAATGTCCTAAAGGCACAAGATCCTATTTGATCTTAGAAGCTAGGCAGCAGTCAGGGTGGATCCGACCGTTCTTCTCTACTGCACATCAGTCTCTTCATTGAAGAAAGTATCATGAGGTGTCCTGCTTACCTCTACTGAAAACAGCACAAGTCCAGTCCAAGGGTCACACAATACCAGTCAGTCATAGCAAAGGGCAGAGACAAGAGCATAGTCACAAGGCAAGTCCAGAGGTCAGATAACTTGAATACAGGAACAACAAAACTGGTTGTAGGCTGTAAAGAACCTCTGCAACTCGAGGTCTTTTAAAAGGCCCCTGCTTCTCTCAGCTGAAACCTATCAGCTCTCCTCTTGGCTTCTAGCCTGGAAGACCTCCTCAAGGAGTCCTTGACCTGTTTTCTCTCCACAGGCCCTACCACCTACAGCCTAGAGTCCATAGAGGCTGTTTCTCCCTCTGCAGCTTCCTGAGCCTGCTGATCCAGGCACCCCCAGATCTGCCCCTGCCTCAGTCTCCTCCACTTCTTCAGAGTATGAGTGCAGTCCATGACATGAGGGACCTTATTAAATGTTTTGCTGAAATCCAGATAAATTATATCCACAGCATTCCCATGATTTACTAAAATTGTGACCTGAATGAAAAAAAGATATATGATTAGTTTGGCAGGATTTGTTCTTGACAAATCCATGCTGGATCATTCTGATCACTGCATTGTCTTCTAGATACTTGCAGACAGACTCTTGTATAATCCAATCTATTTTTTCCTCCTAGCATTGCTATCAGGGTGATTGGTCTGTAGTTTCTAGGATTTTTCTTTAAGAGAGGGAGAATGTTTTCTCTCCTTTAGTCCTTTGGCACCTCACCTGTTTTCCAAGAGTTTTCAAAAATTGACAAGGGGTTCAGAGAGCACATCAGCAGGTACTTTCCATACCTTGAGATGCAGTTTATCTGTCCCTGCAGATTTAATTTCATTTAGGTTAGCTAATTAACTCCCTATCAAGCTTGATTTGCAATCCAGATCGCTTGCCAAGGCCTCTGCTGCTTAATGGACTTATTATATCAAAAAGAAAAACTTCTGGAGCTGAAAATTTCAGCTAGAGTAGAGCCATTGAATTGAGTCTCCAGGAGGGTACGAGACATATTAATCCTTGGACAATTCAGGAAAAAAAATCCTTCTTGGTCTCAGTCAGAAAACTATGACTGGGAGCATCTCTAATTTATAAGGGTTGGTTGACGGTTTGTTTTGTCTAGTTGGCAAGTAGAGGCTGAATCAAATAAAGTTGAAGTCCTATATAAAGGTTTCACTGAAGTCTCATCCAGTGCAAGCATGTACACACACACACACACTTTATGATATAAATAAATTCTATATCTAATGACATTTTCCTTTTTTTATACCATAGCAACTTTTGAGCCCAGTCAAGATATCTTATTACTTATTTCTAGCAGTGCCTAGGCACTCATACTGCTGCACCTAGAATCACATGCACCATTTAATGACACTTGTTGATTACATCTGAAGGGAAAACAAAGTGAACTTCTTCTCAAATGTCCACTGGCCAAGTCTGCAAGGCCTTCAGTAGTGTCGGAAAGATTTATTTTACCAAGGCATTAAATTCACTCCATTAAAGACTTTAAGAAGCTAGTGTGTCTTAATAACCAGCTAAAGCAGAGGTGGAACTCATGCAGTTCTCTATATACAATTATCTGCAACTCTCATCAGCCCAAACAATGATAAGGAATGCTAAGAGTTGCAGCCTCACAGCATCCAGACAGCTCCAGGATTCTCAAACCTGAGGTATAGTCTAAATTTTATTGGTAGAACCAACTGCAGTAAATCAATGAGATAAACCAATTCCTTTCACCAGAGGGCTGCTTTATTTGGGTTTACCCATAAAAATCAGGTCTATCAGCCTAACTATATAACACACACACACACATGCACACACACACCTTACACTTCATGCAACCTGGCTGGATATCAGTGTTCAACAAAGTCCATTGAAGATATGAGTATGTTTTACATTGCATCTTGTCAATGACAACTGATTTTGATGCTTTTTAAAAACGTTTTTATGTGGGTATAAGATACTGTGCTCCAATTGTCATTTCAATTAACAAAATAATGAATTTCAAGTGTGAAAAATTCAGCGAAGCGAGAAACCATTTACCAAAATATTTATACACTCATACAGATCCCTGTTTCCCAGAAAGGTTATTTCAGTGTAAATGTGACATTTTAAAAAGTGTGGCGGGTGAAAAGTAAATCAACCTAAACTCATTTATCACTTTAGTAATGAAATTTCATGTTTATCTTCTTTCTCATTATCATTTAAAGAGGTCTTGTTCCTGTGATTATCAGCCTTGGTTCTGACCTTCCTCCGAAGTCCCCACCCATCCCGCCCAAGGCAATTAACTCTTTTCCCCTCTACTTACATATGACCTACTTCTGGATCTTTTCTTTAGCAACAGCATTTGTGTATTTACATAATTAGTGCCTCTTGTACAGAAGCAAACAACAAACATGATAAGATGAAACCAGCCACGTGGCAAAGTAATTCCATTCAAGTAATCTGTTCATGTATATTAACAATAATCTGACATATTTTTTTTTCCTTTTCCTACTCCTTTTCCTTTTGCATTACAAGTTTATAAGGACTACTTCTGGCTGGGACAGAAATCATCATCCAGGACCAGAAAAATCTAAACCACACTCTCTAGTGAAATAAACAAGATAAAATCTTCCTCACACTTGAAAGAATGATACAGTGGACCATAGCCATCTGCAAGGGTTTGGATCAAGCCCCCATAGATGGGTAAAAAATGGGGGAGCTCAAGATCATATTAATCAATGGGAGGTAATATGTCCATGCCCACATCAGTGCATCTATGGGTGTAGAGAACCATTGGCTAATATGGGGTGCAGCGATCTGCACGAGCTCCAATCCACGGATGGCTAGTCCACCAATATGGCAGTCTCACTATACAAGGATGCTTATTTCCATCAATCTCTGATGGTAAACCTAGTGTAGCTATATGGAGTTGGGGTTCCCAGTACCAATTCCATCTATGTGTCAGCCCTGCCCTTGGGGGTGGAATCTACCTAATTTACCTGTCTCCTGAATACATTCCAGGAATGCTACCATAGGGCAAAATGACCCCCCAGTCAAGTCCCCATCCAAAGAGGATCTCCACTCCATAAAGGTCCAAACAACTCCTTCCTCATCTCCCTGTGGGTCATATAACCTTAGCGGTAGATCAGAGGAATACTCTTTGCCCTAAACAGGTACCTTTGTCCACTGTTATGCCCTGTTTTGGAACATTCCAGAATTGGAAAATTAGCTGTGGCAGCTGAGAGGGATAGATTCAGACATGCCCTTGAAGCTGTATGACATGTACCTCATGGGAAGTCATGTTCATCTTTGACTTAGGCCCCCATTCTGGTTTTGAGCTATCATCTGTCAATGGAGAAACACTCTGTCCTTTGTCCAAAAGAGACGGCACCTTTGACATTTTATCAGATCTGTGTCCTGGGTGGACTAGGTATAGAAAATGAAGAATTTGGTCCCCAATCCTTTAAAACTGGGACAGCATCCAATGCAGCATCCACTATTAAGACTTTTAAAAGTTATAGCTTGGTTCCAGAGTGTCTGAAAGATTGTATCTCCTGAACTGAACCTGCCAGAGCTCTAAAATCTTTAGAGAAAGGCTTTATCTCAATCTTGCCATCATCACAGCCTCGTTCACTGGGGGCACAAGAGAGAGCTTTGTCAGTGGCTGCACTGACAGGCAAACATATTTCTGTTTAAGCAAGCTTTTAATGTATAGGTAAGGAGATTTCTATTTATGATGTTTCATTTATCTTTTAAATTCTGGTTGTTTTAAAAATGATTTTAATGTATTTTATGAAGTGATTTTAATTGTTTAAAATGTTATAAGGACCCATGGGAATAAATTTGGGTTTATATGATGTATCATTGTATAATTTGGCCAGAAGGCAATGAAGTGGCTATGTTCATTCTGTGAATTATTTTACATTAGAACTGGTCCTGATCTTCAACTGGTACTCACTTATTCTACTTCACCACAATGCTTATTCTCCTAGCTCTGGATGATATCAGGCTTCTGGTCTTGTCTTCAAGTCATTTGATCCACCATCCTGCCATACAGAGTGTGGCTGGCTACAAGGGACTGCTGCAAGTAACTATAGTACTAGAAATATAGGCCCTAAGCAGGTGGGCAGGATAGCATGGCACAGAACTGTGCTATTCTGTTCTGAGTCAGTCCTTGGGCTAGCGCAGTGATGAACAGATGTTTGCATGCCTGCCCACTATGACACAATGGATTCACTACCACCATGCACCCTGTATCTGAATCATCATGGGATCTTCTAAGAAGAATCCTGTCACAGGCTGTCAGGGTGGAAATGGGGTGCCTGGCTATACCCATGTGTTCTAGAAACTCTGCAGCAAACATCTAGGATCTTACAAGATCCACCAAATCCATGTCTGGTCTACTGGATCCCAGCCCAAAGCTGGGATTTCATGCCTATGTTTTCTGGACATGACATCACAAGGCATGGGGGAGCACAGGCCTTTTGGCCCATGCATCAGGTACATTGAGAAGCAAACTGCACTTCCCAAAACTCTTCCAACTTTTAATTATGTCAGATAATAGGTACTGTCTCTCATGCTGATCACTAGCTAGCTCTCTTGACCAATGTTCAATCATCTTATGAATCTGAAAAGTTGGCAAACCATGCATTTTATCTAGAAAAAAATTATATCTAATTCTCCCTGAATGGACTTAGAGTTCATGCTATCCTGTTAAATGTACACCAGAACAGCATGTGATGAGTACCAGAAAGTTCTGTGAAACCCACCCATTGGTAAAACTATATTTTAAACTGTTGCTAAGCTCAATGTCTTCTCTACTTCACCCACCCAGCCTCAATAGATTAGGAGGCATGAATCCCTTCATGGTATAGAGTATCTGCCAGAATGTTGCCCAAACCTGCCACATATCTGACTATAAATGCAATATTATGGTGGAAGGTGAAGGCCCAAACCAATCCTGTGATGCTGGGAGAATGATGATTGAGTTGATGACATGTTCCTTTCCAAAGTTATTTCACAAGAAATTTATAGAGAAATTTGTGAAATACTCCACCCTGATTAAAACAAAACAAAACAAAACACCAACAACTATGGCAGATAATTCTTAAAAGGTTAAGTCTCTCACAACACTTGTACCAACTAAATCTGTGGGCCTGTTCCTAACATGCCACTTGATTTCCACATGCATCAAAAGCATTGTATTGAGCCTGGAGACCACCACCCACATTAAAGCTGTCCTACCCAAATTTCACTTTGTATTGTTGTGAAATGCTATCCATTACCCTAGATGATCTCTGATCCATTTAGTTACTCACAGGATATAGTGAGACATTTAAATTCCTCCGTAGATTTTCAAATGAAATTGTGCTACCCAGCCAGTTCTTGTACTTCCTTGATTTTAATTTTAGCCAAAGACAGCCAGCTGGATCCAAAAGCCAGAGAGAATCCAGTGAGGAACTCCTAACATTGTTACATTGAATATTGAGTTCAGTATCTAAAATGTAATATAATAGGTCATAGCCTAGGTTTTATCATGAGCTAGAGGATTCTTTGTTCCTCAGCCAATGCAAGTCCAAACAAGATGTTTACAATGAAGATGCTTTGAAACTTGGAGGCCTATTTATAATTATTGTTGATAACAACAACAACAGCAACTGTCTAATGTACCTTGGACCTGCCAGCTATGAAAATATGTATTCCAAAACAAATTGAACTTTTCAAAGGTGAAATAAGACCAAAACAGGCCTCAAGCAATGCCTGCTCCATATAAAATAAACAATCAAATCATAACCTTAACTGTACAAAGTACGGTACAGGGAAAAACAAGAGAAAGATGGTGAAAGGATAATGTAATATCACTTATTCCCTTCTATGTGCCTCATCTGCATGTCACTTACTGCTTCACCAAAGAATGTACATCTTTCTTTAGAGGTTATTGGAAATAATGCTATTCACTGCCCCACCACCAGGAGAGATGATGAATAAGGTGAAATTCACATGGTGACACCTTAGGCACTGTTTTCCAATGGAGAAACCCCAAGTGTACCATTAGAGTGAGTGAAAAATGGATCCATGATCCTACCCTAGCTCTTTCTGAATTTTGGCCCTATGTGCCCATTTCCTACAGAACCCATCCTGAAGAAGAAGAATAAATCAAAATTTAATCTGATTGTGTAAACAGGTTGCATCATACTTTGGGCATCCTCAGGTAACAGAACAAGAACTTTTAAGTTAATTGGACCAGGGCCCTTTGGGGGACAGAAAGGTCTGTCAGGCCCTTTCTAGGACAGCCTTGGTCTCTGCCCCCCACCAGAACAGGATGCAATGACATGAGATCTTCTGCAGATAGAACAGATTTTTTTTGCCTCAGATGCTGCTGCCGAATAACCACAGGAGACCGTGCTGGAGGAAAGGCCACAACTTTATTAAGCAAACCATTGGTAGGGTTGGCACAAAGCATGAGGTCAGGATCTGCGAAATCAAACAACCCCACGTTTGTCTGATTAACCACAACCTGGCACCCACCAGGCATTGGGATGACCTAGGGGCTAAGGCACACCGTATGACCGCATCTCTGCCATGCGTTCACATATTCGCTAAGCCCCTAGTCACCGGGAGGCGCTCTCGCATTATGGCCCCTGCAATGGCCATACGTCTGCCCTATTCGCCCCCGGGTCCCGACTGACTCCCAAACCAGAGCTCCGTAGCCCTGGTACCACACCGTGCAGATCCTGGCCTATGCTGCCGCCCCAAAGTTGTGACAAAAAACCCAAACCCAAGCGGTGGGTGGGTGGGAGAAGGCTCAGCTCCTCCTCCCTTCCTGCTTGGCTCCTAACCATCCGGAGCCAAGCGCCTACTGAGGGCCGGGGCTGGCAGCACGGCCTATATAGGCCTAAGCCCCGCCCTCAGTACCACCTGACCAGGAGACTCCTCCTCCAGGCCCGCAGAACCAATCATCTGCCCTGGAGGACCGGAACTCCCGGTCACCGAGCCCAGCTCCCAGAGCGTCGCGGGGCGGAAGGGGCTCCCCTTTACTCCGTGCACCAATAGGGAGCTGGGGCAAGCCCCAGAGCACTCTGGGGCTTGTAGCCGTTCGCTGCATCTAGCGGCAAAGCGGTCAGCCCGCCGAGTCGGGCAACCGCTTTTTGTACCCAGAAGAGTAACATTTGCACACACCACGGTTGCCCCAATTTCCAGAAGAGCAGATGAGGTTTAACTCCTTGTCCCACAGTGCTGTTCACCAGTGTACTGGAGATGTCTTTGTGAACTAGGTGACTATCAGATATGGATGCAATTCTTCATTAATTTTTTTCGCTGGGGAAGCAAAAAGTAATTTTAGCAATCTTATTTCCACTATGAGAAATGCTACAAGATTACTTTGTTTTCAAAGCCTAATTGCATTTTGGAACACATTTCCTGCAAAATGTGTACTTTTGTTGTGCACATTTTTTAAAAAAAAACACATTTTCTGTGCATGAAGTAGCATTTTCTGCACAGAAAATAAAACTTCTGCATATAAATATCTTCTGTACAGAAAATATTGTTATCTATGCAAAATGACCACATGTAGTTTTGTGCAAAATATATTCCAAACTACAAAGACTCTTCTCAGACCAGGATTCTTCTCAGCAGGATATCATAATAGTTGAAAAACATATGCTTCAACTTTGACTATTTTTTGAACAGTGATTCCATCCCTACTATTAAATGAGTCATCCTGATTACATTCCATCTATCATCGTGATCTGCTTCCACTTGGCTTCTCCTCGAATATTATCTGTGTAGGACTTTGGGGTCCCACTGAGAAAAATGATCATACTTCAAGTAAAGCAAGTGGGAGGGAAGGGGGGGGGAATCAAACCCTAGATAACCCCATAAACTGTGAACTCAAACCTTCTACACTCTTAAATATTGTGAACTGAGTTCCATTATATAACAACAACAAAAACAGCAACAACAAAAACCAGAAAACAAAAGCATAAAAACTAAAAGCAATTCCCTCCAAATACTTCTTGACACATTTATACTCAGACATACCAGGGTGCCTACTGCTATTCAATAACTGCATGCATATGAAACTCAGCCAGAGAAGTCTGTTAATATTGTTCTTCAACAACACATCCTGGAGTGTCTTATTGCTTAAAAGCAGAAAAGGTCAAACTCTTACAGCATGCTTCCATGTCATGCAGAATAAATATATCTCATCCTCCCCTCTTTGTTCTGTTTTAAGAAGAAAGAAACCCCCCTCCAATATATTGCAATGAAGCATATTTCAGTTACCATAACTCTGCAGTGAAATAATTATGCACATCTGTTTAAAAATAAGGCCTACTGTCTTCAATGGGCTACATTACAGCTAAGTGTGCATATGATTGCAGGTTTCAATAACACTTTTGTTTAAAAATGCAGAGGATTCTACTCTTTGTATTTCTCCTGCTTTTAATAATACATTCTGTCCCTGTACCAATCAAGGAGGGAAAGAACGCCTGAAAATGTTTGATTGATAGTGTCAGACAACCATGAAGATTATCGCATATCGTTCTCAGAACGTTCCATGTCATAACGTGATGGGAATGTTCCTGGAACGGATATTACTGCATTGAGCAAACTGGAATGTGATGATAACGTGATGGGAACGCATTTTACCGCACAGCGCTTCCATTTTCTTGAGACCGTTCCCAGAACGGTTTGCTGTTGTGCATGCGTAATACATTTTGTGGGCTGTGTACTGATGATGTCGCCACTCAGTGGTTGGACGGCTCGGGAGAGGCGCTGCTCCCAGGAAAGAAGAAAAAGGGAGGCTTGGGGCTTGGAGCTCGCCTCTCCTGAGTCCCTCGGCTTACTGAAATCCCTCACCTCCCTTCCCCATTGGAATCATCCAAAAACGGAGTTTAAAAGGAGCAGAGAGCCCTATGGTTCTACATCTGGGGAGGCAGAGGTTGCTTGGCTATGGGGATGTCCTGCCATCTCTCTCTCTCTCCCTTCTTTCCCCATAGGAATCAACCCAAAAACACAGTTTAAAATCTCTCCCAGATGCAGACCCAAAGGGCTTTCCTCTGCTTCTTTTAAACTCCGTTTTTGGATTGATTCCTATGGGGAAGGGAGGTGGGGGATTTCTGTAAGCCTAGGGACTCTGGCCGGGAGAGTGCTTCTCAGCCTCACTGAGAAGTCTTCCTTCTGAAGGGAGTCCAAGGATTCCCTTGGGAGGGAAGGAAGGCAAGCCCCTATAAAACGTTGAGGCTTCATATGCTGACATATGTTTGGAGAAAATAGGATAAAACCTGTGTAACTTGATGGGCCAAGGGCAGAGTCCCCTCCTCAGCAGCCTGGGCTTTAAGGGAGCTCCATGGAGGTCCCTTCAAGCGGAGGGAAATTGCAGCTCTTTAAACCGGTTAGAAAAGAAGAGTCCTCTGCTGTCATCCCATTTCCCCTTTTTGGCAGCTTGACACCCTTTTGCTCCTGTGTGTGCGCATGTAATGTGTGCCTTCAGGTTGTGAGCTTCCCTCCCCGCTTTAACTCTTGTCTGGCTCTTTGCTATGGAATTCTAGGAGTTGTTTGCTTGCTTTTGTGTGGTGCTCCAAACAGAGGAGCTTTTGTGGGTTCCTTCCTGGAGGGAAGGATGAGAAGGTCCTGGGCATCCCTGCCATCCCTGCCTCCTGCATGACAGCACAGGAGCCCCACTGGACATGACACCAGAGGCCCCCGCAGAAGCAGCCAGACCCTCTCCTCTTGCTCTCTGCCCTGGTCCCCTCTTTCCCTCTCTCTTTCTCTCTCTTTCCCTTCTTTCCTCTTCTCTCCTTTGTCCCACCTTTCCTCCCTTTTTCCTTCCTTCCCTCCCTCCTTCTTTCCCCCCTCACATACACACACACACACACACACACACACACACACACACACACACACCTTCCCTCACTGCAGTCGTTCGCCTGCCTGCCTCCCTGCCTGTCATTCTTTCAGCCAATCAGGAGACGGAGGAATGAGAGAACGGATTTGAGAACAGATAAGAATACCACACAGACCTCTGTTGGAACGTTCTCATCACGTTACAGCTCGCTGGGAACACATCTAATCCGTACCCTGCCTGGAACACATGTGGAACACATTTGGAACCCGATGGGAACACATATGTGCGGTATTCTTAAATGTGTTCCGTTCCCATCGGGTTCTCAGAACGTTCTGAGAACGCAGTGCGGTATTCTCCCATGTCAAGAAACATTTCCCTGCACTAAGAATGCACACAACTTGGATCTTTATCAGTGTAAGAAACTCCGTGTGTGTGAATGTGCATCTCTGTGTGCAGAAAAAAAAGCATTTTCTGTTAAAAATATTCTGATGCAGGAAATGTAGTGTTCTGTACAAAACAATAGCAACAGCAACAGCAATAATAAAAAAGTGCCATGGCCGTTTTTTTAAAAAGTGTAGAAATGTCCTAAACTTCATATTCATTTAAAAAAATGTGCAGTTTTTAATACTTCATTGCTTCATTGGAGGAAAAATTAGCAAAGATTTACTTGCCTAGTGTTGATAAATCAGCTAATCATCTACCATACTAATGAGGAAAAGGAAATTAGGCAGGAGGATTGAATAAATTGTCCTGTTTCTTAGAGCCAGAAAAAGTTACTCCCCTACCCAAAATGACCTCTAGCATTGTTATTCCAAAGGTACTTGTTTGAAAATCTCTTACCTCTGTCTGTCTATCTATCTATCTATCTATCTATCTAGATTGATAGATATTCATAGATAGATAATTAGATAGATATTAACAGAGCAGGAAGAACAAATCTTTCAAAATAGATTTTATGATCAAAATAACTTTTTAGGTTTCCTCAACATTTACTGAAAACACCATCATGGGGTTGTCCATGTGGCCCAAAAGGCTTGGGTTCCCCCAGCCTCATGTCAGCTAGATGATGCAACACAGGCCCAAACATCTGGTGCAAGGTTGGGCCCAATCCTGCATGACCACATGTGAATTCAGAGCATCCAGCCTGATCCTGTGGTAAACATCCTTTACCCCAGGGTAAAATACCCTGAGATTTTCATGGGGTTTCCAAGAAACTACATGGCAAAACCTGTCTGTTCACACTGCCCCCGAGCTCCTTATCTAGCTGGCTGTTGCTTTTTTTCAGGAGCCCTCCATCACTGCATCTGATGAGGAAATGAGGCACCTGGTCACATGGGTGCAATGTGGTCACCTCTTTCCACATCAGACACAGCAATGGGGGGCACTTCTCAATTGGGGTGGCACAGAGCAAAATAAAGAGTTTATGCCTATCCCAGTCCCAGATCATCATCATCATCATCATCATCATCATCATCATCATCATCATCATCGTATTTCTTTATATTCTGCTTTTTCTCAAAGGAGTCAAAGTGGATTACAGCAATAAAATAACACACAATTTAAAAATACAACCACTTAACCCTGCACCAACCCAGTGACCAACCTGAGTGAACACTGGGACTAGGATAACACTGGGCCTATGCTATCCTGGCTTGTATCCTGTTAGTATCACAGTGTTTACTAGTTGTTTTAATACATGATTCCATACCAGGCAAAAAGGAGAAAGTACTACAAAGGAGATGTAACTGCCACAGGTATGTAATGCTTCACTATGTAGCTTCTCGAAGAAATCAATTGGTTATTTTAGCAACTTTCTTCCAGTTGTGAGAAAATGTTTGAAAACCACACCATTTTTGAAGGCTATTCACAATTTGGGCTTCATTCTGTACAAAATGTGCATGTTGTTCTTTTGCACAACAAAATCATTTTTCTGTGAAGGTAACAACATTTTCTTCATGGAAAATAATATTTCAATGCAGAAATATTAATTCCTGTGCAAAAGTGTTGTTTTTCATGCAAATCAACCATGTGCAAATTAAATATTATTTCCTTGCAGAAAATGCAGTTCCCTTTGCAAACAAAAGAAAATTGTTTTCTGTGCATGAAATGTTTTCAGGGTAGGGGAGATTTTGTACTAGTTGGGACTCTTCTTATCCATGTTTCTTGACACAAAAACAAAACAAAAACAAAAATATGTTTCTCAATCATTTTCAAAATGTTTATGAATATTTTCCCTTCTAAACTGACCAAAAGGTCTTGTCATTGTAGCTCCCCCACCATAAAAGGTGAGAACATTCAAAACTATCTTTTCCTCAAATGTCTTAATGGCTATGAAGTTTCATATGGAATCAACTGATACTTCCAGTCATTCACTCCTAGGCCATTCAGGGGATCACGCATGTTAATCCCAATCGTTCAAAGTGTGTGCAAAACAAAAATTCAGTATAAACTAAAGTCCTATTTTGTACTCATTATAGCACTATCTGGTATATAATTTAAACAGTACAGTGTTGAAAATAGTGGGGGATTGGGTATTGACTGGTATTATTATTCTACATTAAAGAATTTCAAGAAAATATTCTAATTCTAGGGAAAAGCTTCATGGTCACATTCTGAATTGGTTTGCATTTATAAATAGTCCCCTTTGGTAAACACTCATTATAGCATCTAATACAGGATACTGTATAGAGAAAACAGCATCTTTATTTTATTTTAGTTTAAACAACCAGAAAGTTTGTTTTTAATTCAGTCTTTTTTGTTTTGTTTTTGTTAACCTTTCATTAAGCAAAGTTCACTAGAAGTTCTCAGCAGCTCTAAGCAGCATAGTCAAGTGGTAAGGGAAGCTGGAAGTTGTAGTCCAAAACCATTTGGGAAGTCGCCTGATTCATACATCGGCATTAAAACTGAGAGGGGATCCATTTATAGTTGGCCTGTATGGTTGCAGGTGAAAGAGAGGATGAGGGAGAATGTTCCCCACCCCCTCCATCATATGCATATAAAACTGTCATGTGAGGCAGAAGGATAGATTAGCACCTTTTTCTGTATTCAAGGAATTTCTGTGTAAAGCAACCATTTCAATCATCCAAGTAACTACCTACTCAGTATGACTAGATGAAGTAGTAACCCAAGGAGCCACTTTTCAAACTATGAACATCAGCTTCAAATCACAGCAAGATGCAGTGGTTCAGAGCAAAAGACAGTCAGTCAAAAAACTTTGATTAAAAAGGACAAAGGGGAGAGCCTACTTAGATGAGAACTCGCAGTCTGTGATAAGTTTGCAGTCCAGTTCCTAATTGATACTGAACATAACATTAGAAAGGATAGACTTTCTTCTGGAGATCAAAGTCTCTCCTCATTCTCTTTTTCCTGTGAAGATTTAAATGGATACAGGAAGTTTTAACCACCATTTGTTCATATATATATTTTCTACATGAGTGGTACATGTATGCTATGACTTTAAGAACTCAATCCTAGAATCCTGTAAGCTCCTCAAGTCAAAAAAGGTTTACTGTAAGCTAGGGATTTGCATCAATGTATACTTTGTACAAGTATGGTGTAGTGGTTTGAATATTGGATAATGACTCTAGAAACCAGAGTTTGAATTCCTGCTCAGCCATGGAAACCCACTGGATGATCGTAGGCAAGTCACATCACCTTGGCCTCAGAAAAAAAACCTGTAAAAATTACCTGAAGGCAGGCAACAACAACATACTGTTTGCAGTTTGCCATTTGCAGCTTTGGGACCCTTGCACACTACCCAATTATGGCATTATGGTTTTACTTTAATTGTTATTGTACCATCAGGTAGAATCCTGGGATTTGCAATTTAGGTAGGGGTATTAAGAAAGCTCAACCCAAGAGCTCCAGTGCCTCAAAAGAGTACAAATCCCAGAGTTCCATAGGATGCAGCCATGATAGTCAAAAGAGAAATGATGGCATTATAACTTTGTAGCATGAAAGTACCCCTGGTCTACTGTACTCATATGGAATTCCCATGTAGGCAGAAAGTTCCAGTGATAATAAAAGAGATACATTTGTGTCCCCAATGGTTTAAATAAATGGGGGGTGATGGGTGGAACAAGCTACTGCTAAATTATAATGAAGCATGTGTTTTGTGTGGTGGAAGTCCACAGTTCAGTCTGTGGAATCATCAGTGAAGTGGTCCTTAGGTTACAAAAGTTTTGTGGCAGGGGCCTTGGTTCTGAAAGACATCATTATTGCCTGATTGAGAAAAGCCAGTATCACCAGAACATAGGAAACTTCCTTCTATTAATCCTATCTACACAGAATGATCATTGAAATACTGGCAGTGGCTGTGTGGGGTTGTCAAGAAACTGTGCAGCTTTTCTACAAAAGCTGTACAAATTGATTAGAAAATTACAGTTTTGCAGAAGCTACTCAGATTCCCCTGTGAACTGCACAGCTTTCTCTGATAACTGTGCAGCTTTCCATATGGAAGGACTGTTTCCAAGGAGCCTCATTTGTGTTTTGTGCAAGATTGTTGTTGTTTTTTCCAATGTAGAAAACAGTAATGATGTACAACAAAAAATGTTATGCAGAAAACAATAAGGTCGCACAACAAAACCATCTGGCTATTTTTGTGCAACATTGTTGATTTTGAGCAACATTTTGTGGTGCAACATTCCTGTTTTGACTCATTTGTGTTTTTGTTTTGTTTTGCTTTGCTTCCTCCTTTAGACAGTCAGTGCCGGCCTTTGCCTGATGCTACAGTGCTCAGGGCACTGTTGGCATGTAATGTTTTGAAAGCATTTACTGTCAGAGTTCTTTAAGTGAAGCTTTCAATAATATTATGTTTTCTTCATTTTATCTGGGAAATATATATACTGTATTTACTAGACATCTGAGTGGTTTTTTCTCTCCTTAGGATTTCTTTATCTGAGAAGGAACTAGAGAGTGATATTTGTCACATTTCTTTGATTTCTTCAGGTATCACACAGATGATTTCCCACTTAATCAACCTACAGAAAAATACATTCTATGCACTAAAGAAAATTTAGGACAAGATCCCATGCACTTTTAACGTACGCTGTATCATTTTTCAATAGGCCCTATCATTGCACCATCAATTGCACATGCACCCCAGCCTTGCACTCACCCATTGTGCAGCATCAAACATCAAGTCAAAAGTAAAAGAGAGGCCTATGTATATGCTTTAGGAACAATTGGCTACATGACAAGGGACCACACTTGCACCATCGCTGAGAAAGTAAAACTACTTGTTTGGTAGTGTTACAAAAAGGATCTGACCTTAAGTGGATTTAAAAAGAAAAGAAAAAAAGAAATATTTCTACTATGGTTTGCATTTCATGATGTGGTTATAACATTGCAATCCTTGTGTAACTTTGCTGTTTTTAGTGATATTGCATTTTTAGTGTCCAGATTTTTATTCTATTCAATTTGTATATATTTGTTAAAACTTTGTTCTCTGATATTTTTTTCTCTTTGAGAATGATTATTTCTTTTTCCTGAGCCTACATTTAAACAAAGAAAAAGATACTGGAAAATCTAACAGGAATCTTGTGTTGTCTCACTTGGTCCTGGGTGTGAACTTAATATGATGTTTCATTATATTCCATTATATTTACTACTGTGATCCACATTTGCAAGAACATATTTATTCCATTTGGACATTTTAAAACATCATCTTGAGTATACTTGTAAAGTATAATACCTGAAACATGTCTCAGTGGAAAGTGTAACACTGAGATGAAGAACAATAACAATAGGGAGAAAACACAAAGAATTGGACTTCCCCGTATGGGTTAAATATATATTGGTTAAAGAAAGAACCTCAAATAAATATCTTAAACATTTCTTTATCCTTATTTTAATGGACAAAACAGTCCCATCATGCAAGGTAAATGTTTCAATATAATTAATTAGTCCTCCTGTTACTTGTGATAAAATACCTTAGCTTCAAACCATCACCACCTCCATATTGCTTGAAAATTAATAAATAACGTTCACAGAACTGAATGTCACAGCCACAGACAAGGTCAGCCAAATAAATTATTTCAAAATAGTTTTATTCATTTTCTATCCTTTAATGCCCTTTATATACTTGTCTCAGTCTACCAATTACTCCCCCCCACACATACACATACACACTTTCCCCCTTAATTGTGTTATGGAATCGTTCCAGAAGCTATAACTACTAAGGGGGGAAATTAGACCAAAAAGTATTAGACAAAATGCATTAATTTAATGCCTCATGAATAAATGTTAATATTCATTGAGGAGCGATATCACTTTTAAATTAACACCAAAGACACAGTTACACTTGGCCTTAGGAATTCAAATGCCTGTTATTTGAGCTTTCATGGGTCTGTTGATTAATTTATTATCAGTTTACTACAAGCACTAAGCATAATTGGGATTTCCCCAGAGTCTCAACCATGAATGCTAATAGTTTGATGCATACCTCGTTGCAACTTGTATAACCCACAGAAGTAAACCTCTCCATTTATAGGTTTATTTAAATGTTAGGAGTATAGTGTTCTGCCTGTAAGAAAGGGATTAGGTTAATGAGATATTATGCTGCCATATAACTGCAAGGATTTTACTCTGTTTCTTTCCTCTTTTGTGCATACATGTTGGATTTGTTTTGAGATCCATTTAAGCTTTGTATTGATGGGAACCTCTACATAAAACATGTAGACTACAAGCTTTTACCTGTACATCATTCCTACAACTGAGGCAGATTGGACAATAGATTGACAGTATTCCATGGACATGGGGTAGACTAAGGGCAAGTCTATGCTTACTCTAAAATCTAGGTGGACCATAGATTTTTCATTCACAGCAACCACTGAGGCAAATAGTAGCCAATTCCCCCTAAGTGGCTTCATAGTAAAATGGTGGCATATAAACCAGTTTAGCTGAATTATTTTCAGTCACATCTCTGTGGACGCTCTGCTTTATATTACCTTTTTCCTGTCTGCCGAGCATGAAACATAACTGCCTGGTCTGGGACACTCCTCTGGCTCCTTTTTTTTAACCATGAGAGGACTGACCTTTAACCATCACAAAGCCAAGCAGTTATTTGAGGGTGTACAGATACAGGTATAAATATCTACCAAGTAGGGATGTAAAGAATATTCTCCAAAATTCGAAAATTAGTAGAAATATGCCTAATTCGACAATTTCGATAACATTTTAGAGAGAAGAAATTCTGAGCACTTCTCGATCAATGAGTAAGAATTTTTATTTTTACTAATTTCGAAATGAAGTGAAGAGACAAGACTGAGCTGACAATTCGGCCTCCAGGATTTGGGTATTTTGCGTAAGAAAAGCTACCATTCATACTGGCTTTTACCAGGGGCTATTTCCTTTGTTAGGGTGATTCCCCCCCCATCTTTTCTCACTCACAGCATTGCTTTGAAAAACATAACAGAACTAAAGGACTACTCTTTACATTATGCTCTGCCATTAAAATTCTCACAAAAGAGAAGAAGGAGGTGGGGCTGACAAAGGGAAGTTTGACAGATGTTTAAAGAACGTTCCTCTTCTGAAAAAACCAGAAGGCACACACACACACACACACAAAAGGAAAAAAAAATCTCAACAAATAAACAAGAAATGCTAGAGTTGGGGACCCTCATGGACCATCCAGTCCACTTCTGCTATGAAGTAATACATAGGAATACATGGGATCCTAGAGGACATGCAGTCTGACCCCTGTTCAACATCAGGATGGCACTGGAAGATGGGACAAACCGAGGGGTTTTTTGGCATAAAGAGGAGTTTTGCCATGGGATGCTTCTGAGGCTGAGAGAGTGTGACCCTCACAAAAGAGAAGAAGGGGCAGAGTGGGGTGCAATGGCAGGAATTCTGCCATGATGGATAAAACCTAGCATTCGAAGGGATTCCAATAGGTCATCCAACCCCTCCCCTTCTACCATGAAGGAATACCTAGGAGTTGGAGTTGAAGCTGAGAGCAAGTGACTTGCCCAAGGTCAGCCAGTGAATTTCTATGGTGAACTGGGAGGCTAGAGTGTAATCCCAGCTCAGCCATGTAAATCCACAGGGTGACATTGGGTAAGTCACACTCTCTCACTCATGGATATTCTGCACTCTCCTTGCCAATTATTATTATTATTATTATTATTATTATTATTATTATTATTATTGCATGAACTTGGCATCACCATGGGAGAGGTGCAGAGTTGGAATTGAAGCTGAGAGCAAGTGACTTGCCCAAGGTCAGCCAGTGAATTTCTAGGGTGAACTGGGAGGCTAGAGTCCTGATCCCAGCTCAGCCATGTAAATCCACAGAGTGGCATTGGGTAAGTCACACTCTCTCACTCATGGATATTCTGCACTCTCCTTGCCAATTATTATAATTATAATTATAATAATAATTATTATTATTGCATGACCTTGGCATCACCATGGGAGAGGTGCAGAGTTGGATCCCATGTATTCCTTCATAGCAGAAGGGGATTGGACTGGATGGTCCTTGAGGGTCCCCTCAACTCTACCATTTCTTGTTGGGGCTTCAATCACAGTTTATTTGTTGAGACTGGGCTTTTCCCCCCCTTTTGTGTGTGCGCCTTCAGATTTTTTAAAGCATAGGGATGTTCTTTAAACCTCTGCTAAACTTCCTTTTGACATGGTAATTGAGTTTGAAATGCAAAGTAATTAGTGTAATTATTCGACTTGTCTTTTATTGTCATTTGAGAAATCTGTGAAAAATATTTCGCTAGCTGCTGAAAGGGAGAGAAGAAATCTCCTTTTGAAAGGGGGACTTGTGGAACGAATATTTTTTAAAGAAATTCTCATCAAGTTTTCAATGAACGAGAAGAAAAACATGGGTTTCTCAAATCACTACTACCAGGCAGATATACTGATACACAGGTGCAAGTAGTGGCAGCAATCCCGTGTTTGTGTGTGTGTGTGTGGGGAGGGGAGATAGGGAATGAATAGGGGTCACATCACTGCTAGTCAGCCTACATGCTTATGGAGGTGTGAGGATAAAGGAAGCCACAGGTGGGTTACAGACCACCAAAAAGCAGCGGTCTGCTGCCGCCGCCAGTTGCAGCATGCAGGAACCACAGCAGCCAAACAGCGTGGTTCCCGGATGCTGCAAAGAAGGAGTGCGAAGATCGCGCTCCTTCCCGTGCCCCGGAAGAGACGCCGCAAGTGCGTTTGCGGCGTCATTTCCGGGGCGCGACATGTGGACGCAGAGTGTCCACTACGTTAAGATGGTGGCGGCCGTGTGGAACGGCCACCCCATTTCATATGGACTCAGTCCGTACTAGGGTTAGGGGCATCTGGAAGAGACGCCACTTTCTAACTCTAGCACGGACTGAGTCCATGCTAGGGTGCCCGTCTGTAACGGGCCCCAGTTGCAGATAAAACATGAAGCCCATGCGCACTGCAAAATTATAGTGCTATGATTCCACTTTGATTGTCATTATTCAGCCCTGTGGAATCCTAGGATTTGGAATTTAGAAAAGAGAATTTAGAATTCTCAGCTGAGTTCTTGTGCCTCTCCAAACTACAAGCCTCAGGATTCAATACACTGTTTCTACAATGCATAAAGTTGATTATAGTGCTACAGTATAATGTGCTGGGTCAATGGGCCCCTGCCAGGGACTGCATATCACACCTCTTAGTGCTGTTCTGAGTTGTGGTTTTCTTTCACCAGGGCACTAAACAGCCTAAGAGAGAATAGTGTGAATGAGCAAACAAGCAAAGAACATGCACAGGAATCACATCTCCTGATAGGTTTTCTTTTCTACCAGTACTGCTTCTCTGGTTAGAGGTGTGATTGGGGAAGGATGTAGACATCTCTGGCCATCAGATGCTCAACCCTACTACTCCAATATAAATGTGTCTATGAGCGTCTTCTGTGACTAAACATGGCTACATAAAATAGAGCATTGTTAAAATGCAGCAGTTTTCTTTCTTTCTTTCTTTAAAAAGGTACGTGTTGAAATGAGACTGCAGTAAGCATCAAGGAGAGATTTAATTTTTCACTAGACTGTATCCAGGTCCTGCAATTAGTGAAATAACCACAGGGAGCATTTTGTCTCTCTCTGGGCACTATCTCTCTGCAGGACCATACAGGCTGCAGGTTTTAAAAATAGACAATTAACCAGAATAGCTCCCCTTCAACAAAATAGAAAAGAAAATTAGGTTAAAACAAGCACAATTATGGTTTATCAAGTCTGACAGAACAGTCTGTGTTCAGTACAAGCTGCATCTCAACCAAAAAGAGGAGAAAAACAACACAGGTGCTAAAACCCTAATCTTGACCAGTCTAAGGGGACTAAAGGATGCTACTAAGCTTAAGGGACTACAGAATAACATACAAACATGAATTTTCTTATCATCCTGGAGACTAGGGTTCAATTCCCCACTTGGCTATGAAATTCACTGGATGACCTTGGGAGTCACATGCTCTCAGCCTCAGGAGAAGGCAATGGCAAACCTCCTCTGAACAAATCTTGCCAAGAAAACTGCATGACAGGTTTGCCTTAGGATATTCATACGTTGGAAATGACTTGCTGGCACAAAATATATCACCTTCTGCCAATCTAGCAGTTTGAAAGCATATAAAAGTGCAAGAATATAAATAGGTTCCACTATGGTGGGAAAGTGCACATTCTGTGCAGTCATGCTGGCTGCATGATCACAGAGTTCTCTTTGGCAATGCTGGCTCTTTGGCTTAGTACTGGATATGAGCACCACCCCCTATAGATGGACGCAACTAGACAACCTTGTCAAATGGGAAACCTTTACCTTTACACCTTCCTCTCTCTCAGTCTCTCTCTCTTTCTCTCAGTATATCATAATAATAATAATAATAATAATAATAATAACAACAACACTTCATTATTGACAATAAAAGCCGCTTACAGGTTAAAAATTACATACAAAATCCCATCCCAGTATCCCACCCTCCCCTAAAACATTAATACATTACTACACATGGCTTTTAAACTGAAATTACACCAGGAAAAAAGCAACATTGGCCATATCGTCAAATGACACTACCTCCAACCCTTAGTTGTGTCGCCCCTGACCTGTCCCTTTTTCATTGATGGGGAAACCCACCAACGTCCTTGCAACCACACAAGACTACAGGTAAGAAATGTCACTCCTGTGTCAGTTGTCAGTGTCCCGTTTCCCTCCCCATCCCCCTCTCATTCATTATTCTGGATTAACTTTGGTGCATTTTATTTATTTATTTTCCATTTATTTTCTTTCTTTTGACTTCCATCACAGTAGCAGAGCTCCAGAATTGCAAGGAAAAAAAGTGGCATGCTGGGTAGGGCATAAGGCAGGGAGACAGGGTTAAGTGAAAGTCACGAAGAGAGTGTAGTGGAGGCAGTAGCCCCAGTATGGGAAGAAGAGGAGGAGTAATGATGGCTGCCTTGAAAGTGGTATGTTTCCATTTAATTTTTAGGAGCATGATTGCTGCTGTAAAAAAAGCACAACAGAATAGAAGCACTGAAGGAGATAAAATAATGTGTTACCACATATTATTAAAAGCACGAATACATAACTCTTGGCACAAAGGAAATTTCTCACCCAGAATAAACGTCTGACAAATTAGATTTAGGAGCAGAAAAAGAAAAGCTGTAATAATTGGGAACTCTGTATCTGTGTGTGTGTGTGTGTGTGTGTTTGTATTCATACACACACCTATATATAGTTCCTAATTTTATATACAGTATATATGTATGTGTGTGTGTGTGTAGAGAGAGAGAATTGTACAGTATGGGGTACACATAAACATTTGAAGCAACTTTTATATCAATTGCATGCAGTATATCTTGTTAGTCTGACAAATTGTGATGCATGTTTAAAATGAAACTTATTTTTTCCCCTTCCTGTTTGTAAGGGAACTGTGAAATCCCATCTGATTTGTAATTTACAGGGATTGTTTTTGTTTTGTTTTTTCAATCTGGTTTTGCAAGAGATTTCAAGGCAGTTTATACAGAGGAAGGTGGCATCTGTGTTTGTTTGTCGTGAACAGATTTTTTGCAGCACAGCCTATTATTGTCCTAATCCCTTCCTTTTCTCAGTAGGATATTGAAGCACCAAAAGATTGTGGAAGGGAGGGTTAAAGTTACACTGTATATTGGCCCTTTTCATGTGGAATATAATTACCAAGAAGTTTCTTATCTCTAGAGAATATTGCCATTAGGAGTCGGCTGTCAAAATAAGGAAATGTGAAAGAGTACACTAAGCATATAAGAAGCAAAATCTCTTCTTGTCTGAGGAGATGTTTGTATGTCAGAGGAGATGTTGAGGCAAATCCACTATTTTCTTCCCTTTGTTCTTTAGCTATAGTGTGTCATTCCTGTCAGTCTCCTCCCTTGGACTATTGCTTAACTCCTGATTCTCATGCCCAACAAGAATGATGCCTTAATATGTAAAATATTCCCAAAATCCCTTTTTGGGACTGTGTCCCCCCTGGCAATGTAGAAATCAGTAGGAGCTGCTGGCCCAGCAGAAATCAGAAGACAAGGACTTTGAAGAGCAGCTATGAATGAGCTAGACAGCATCCTTAAGTGTAAAGTTATATTACTGAATACTAAAGTTAGTCCATGACATCATATTTCCCATCTCTGTGTACGGTTGTGAAAGCTGGACAATGAAGAAACATGATAGGAAGAGAATCATCTCATAATTGAAATGTGGTGCTGGGGGAAAGTACCATGGCTTGGTAAAAAAGACAAATAAATAGGCTCTAGGGCAAATCACACCTTAATTTCCTTAAAAGGCATTATGACTAACTGAAACTGTTGTACTTTGGTTATATAATGAGAAGAAATGACTCGCTAGAAAAGACAATAATGCTTGGTAAGGCAGAAGACAGTTGGAAAACAGGTAGGCCTCTTTCCAGCTAGCGACATTCAACCAAGGAAGCCACAATCCTGAGTTTGCAAGATTCAAGCAGGGCTGTTGTTGATAGTGTGATTTGGCATTGTCACATTCATAGTGTCACCCTAAGTTGAAGTAAACTTGACAGCCGTTAGCAAGAACAATCCCACTTCCCCACGAAATAGAGCTCTGAAGACAATGTTCTAAACTCTTATGAAGGATAGAAAGTTTAACTTCATCATGAATATTAACGTTTCAGTTCATATTGAATGAAACTTTTAGGGAAGCCATTCAGTGCCAGCTAAATAGCAGAAATAGAGTTGTATATCTAAATGTTTAAATGTGTACCATTTGGGATTACTTTTATTTTCAACTCATGACTCCACCAATATTTTCCAAGAAAAAGTAGCAGGATATAAAATTTTATGGGTATTTGTTTTTCAGTCATTAACTTCCATTAAATTATTTAGATAATTGGTATGAGGGAAATAATAATGTAAATGAGGTTGTTTCCATTGATCTCAGTGGGGTGTTTGATTTTGCAGATGATGAAAGCTAGAGGAGAAATTAACTAAGATGGCAATCAAGGATTATTAAAAGTGATTAAGGCATATTATTCAATCACTATTTGTGTCTACATAGTAATAGCTTCTTAGTCAGGACCATTTCCAGCAACAACAAAGTGCATCACAAAGGCCCTATACTATATATTCTATCTAATAAAAAGTTGATTTAATGCATATAAAATTGTTGTTGTTGTGTGCCTTTATGTAGTTTCCAATTTACAGTGACCCTGACGTGAAGTTGCCACATGGTTTTCTGAAAGCTGAGAGTGTATAACTTACCTAGTGACACCCAATGGTTTTTTATAGCGAAGCAGAGTCTCAAACCCTGGTCTCCAGAGTGTTAGTCCAACACTCAGACCACTACATCACACTGGTTCAGATGTAAGTTATCATATACATATTCAATGTAATTATGGTATGATCATTTAAAGTCATTCCACTTCAAAATTAGTTGGATGAGGCCTTCCATGAGCACAACAATTCATTCATTGATTTGTGCTCTCTCGCTTTCTCGTTCACTTTCAAACTCATTTTTTATCATTTCATCACACATTCATTTTAGTATTATTAAAAAAGAAAAAGCACGATGGATCTGTGCAGGTTGGAGCTGCCTTCATTCTTTGTATATTGCTAAGATTAATAGAGTCAGGCCAGCCCTTGCCCAAAGATATCCATGAGGACCATCATTTACTTTCTTTCATATAGAAAATAAATGACTGCTCTTCATTTCTATTGAGAGAGAGAAAGAGAGAGAGAGAGAGAGATTGCTGCATTTCAGGAATGCTGCAGCTGTAGCACTTCTTGGATGGACCCTTCCTGACAAGAACCCCACTAGTTACAGCATACCCCTGTGAGTGGAGCATGCAAAGAAGTGCTACCTTCAATCCTCCGTGGGGTACAATCTGTATTTACACTTGGCATGGTCTTTCCGTTTCTATGACCAAAGAAATAATCTCAAATTGGATAACATACAAGAGCATATATTTGGAATAGATCTACTTAATAAACTTCATAATAGGAGAGAGAGAGAGAGAGAGATAGATAGATAGATAGAGAGAGAGAGAGAGAGAGAGAGAGACTTTAATATGAATCTAAGGCTTGGAGCGTGACTCTCAGAATTCCCAAACTCTGAAAAGAAATACTAATATTTTTGAATTTCCACCAATGGCACTACCTGTCTTATCCAAAGGTTATGGATCTGTCATAATAAGGGGATGTGGTGTTATAGAAATAATTTGATATGGTAAAATAGAGCTATGGCTAACCAATGAAAGAGCAAACGTGAACTAGGGCTATGGCTAACCAAAAAAGAGTGAAGGACGGGGGGAGGTAATTGGAGGGGAATGCTTGGGAAGCAAATGGATTAATAAATAATAATATTTTTTTAATTTCTATCCCATTTTTTGCCAGGCAATCAAAGCAGCATACAACAAGTTAAGAAAACCCCATATATACATAGTGCCCCCCTTAAAACCCCATATATACATAGTGCCCCCCCTTAAAACAAGATTAAACAGTATAAGATTAAAAACTACATACTAAAATCTGAATAATCCAAATAATAGTCATCATGGGCAGAGTTCGATAGATGGGAAGTTTTATTCGTGGCCGAGTATTTTATTCTGGGAAGAGATCCATCTTAATGGCTTTTAAAAAGCTCTCTAGATTGGTAATTTGATGGATCTTGTCCAGCAGGCCATTCCATAAGTTGGAAGCGGCTACAGAAAATGTCCTCTGGGAGGTCGCTATTAACCTGGTCTTTAAGGGCTGTAGTAAATTCCTCCCAGAGGAACTGAGTCTATGGGGCGGATTGTATGAAAGCAGGCAATCCCTTAGATAGGTTGGGCCCAAGCCATTTGGGGTTTGAAGGTGATAACCAACACCTTGTACTGTGCCCAGAAACTGATAGAGCCAGTGGAGTGACTTCAATATTGGTGTTATATGGTCACTCCTGCTGTTCCTGTGACCAACCTGGCTGCCATATTCTGTACCAGTTGGAGTTTCTGGACTAGGCACAAGGGTAGCCCCATGTAGAGCACATTGCAAAAATCAAGTCTTGAGGTTATCAGCGCATGTACTACAGTTTTGAGCTCACCCCGTTCCAGGAAAGGGCACAGCTGGCGTATCAGCCAAAGCTGATAACAGGAGCTCTTGACCATCGCATTCACCTGATTCCTCATCTAAAGCAACAGGTCAAGAAGCACCCCCAGACTGCAGGACTAGAGGTTGCAGCCCAATACCTGGTTTGGTGGCCCCTACCGTAAATACCTCCGTTTTGCCTGGATTCAACTTGAGCTTGTTTTACCTCATCCAATCCATTACTACCTGAAGAGACTGGTAGAGGGGAGAGATGCCATCTATCGTTCTCACTGATGACTGGGATGTGGAGAAATATATTTGGGTGTCATCAGCATACTGATAACACCCAGCCCCATGCCCATGGATGATTTCTCCCAGCGGCTTCATATACAGTCATCCCTCCATATTTGCAGCTTTGATGTTTGCGGCTTTGATTATTCACGGATTTCGTTAATATGTTCTCTCTAGGACTGTCTAGGTCCTCCAGTGCAATTCTGTGGTCAACTTTAACTAAAAGTTGCACTGAAAGACCATTTGTAGCTACTCCAGTGCCATTCTATCATCAGTGTATGTTGGACATTGACCACAGAGTTGCACTGGAGGACCTATAGATTCCTAGAGAGGTGTCCTCTCAGGGAAAAACAGTGTTTTTGTTATTTGTGGTTTTTCCATATTCACCGGGGTCTTGTTCCCCTAACCCTAGCGAATATGGAGGGACAACTGTAGATGTTAAATAACATTGGGGACAGGATGGCACCCTGAGGGACACCACAATTAAGCTCTGTTTTTGAAGAGCAACTGTCCCCGAGTATCACCCTCTGGAACCTGCCCAAGAGGAAGGAGTGGAACCACTGCAAAGAAGTGCCTCCAATTCCTAACTCTCTCAGGCGTTCCAGGAGGATGTCATGGTCTATTGTATCGAATGCTGCTGAGAGATCTAGAAGCACCGACAGGGTCACACTCCTTCTGTCAATACCTAGACAAAAGTCATCAGTTAAAGCGACCATGGCAGTCTCCACCTCATACCCGGTCCTAACGCCCGTTTGAAATGGATCAAGAAAATCAGCTTCATTCAAGACCATTTGGAGCTGAAGAGCAACCACCCTCTCGATCACCTTGCTCAAAAATGGTGGATGAGAGACTGGCCTATAATTTTTCATGTCCATGTGAGCCACAACTTTATGGCCTTGTTTATTTCCTGAGGTGGAACACTGATAGAGAATAGAGGACATCCTCCTTCCTGGGACAGATGATATGATAGTGAAGATGGGAAAATTGAGGAAAGGAGGAATCTTCAAAGGACCCTTTGATCTGATTCAAAGCCAGGGACCGCAGGCTGGGGAAGAAAGGTTGGAAAGAGGGAACTCTTAAAGGATATTCCGTTTGTGGAAAACTCAGATTTGATACTGCTGAGTCTGTAGTGAACTTCCATCAAGAAAAAAAAAAAAAAGATGTAGTATTTCCACACTATCATGGTATCTTGGTTTCTCAGGTCTGAGTCCACATTACCTTTCATCAGTGGTGCAATTGCATACTACTGTGAGGCAAGAGACTTTGCTGGTGGCAGCAAGGCTGCTGTAAGGTCTTGCATTCTGGACAGGCTTTAGCTGAGCAGACAGACTAAATAGGTCAAACAAGTCCTGGGCAGAAGTGGTTGTTGAGACTGAAACTAGAGATGGATCTCTCAGAGACAGTGGCAGTAGCACCACAACTAACATCTGTGCAGAAGGAGGCACAATAACCCCCCTTTGAATATATTTTACAATAAATAAAACCCTATGATGAAGCAATTCAAAATAAGATAAGAGATGTTGCCAGAAGATGACACTTTGAAGTCAGCTACTGGGGTAGAGTAGAGGACAACTTCAAGTAGTGGTGTGACTAATGATACAACAGGACTCAAGTCAAATTGACATTCATCTGTTGACATGCTTTTACAATTAATGTGAGAAGCAAAAATCAGAGAAGCTGAACACAGTAAAATGAGAAATGGAGTATATAAAGATTGCAACACTTGAGGTGGACAAGCTAAAATGGACATGAATATGACATTTTGTGTCAGATAATTACACAATGTTTTACTCTGGAAACTAAAAGCTAAGAAGAAATGGTGTGCATTAATAGTGAGGAGAGATATAGCAAAAGCAGTCAAAAGACATAATGAAAAGTCTGACCAAGGTGTTGAGCAGACTGGCCAAAAGGAGAGGCCAGAGGCCCCTCCAGCTGCAGTCAGGAGGAGACCACAGTGACTTCACAGCCCTCTCTCAAAGTGAGTCTGAATGGCATGCTAGCAGAAATGGCTTTTCTCAACTCCTTTTTCTGCTAACTTTTCCTGCACAGCTTCTTACTTCTTTGGGTGTATATGTCATCTGAATACAGTGGTGCCTCGGGTTACGAAAGTAATTCGTTCCGCGGCCGCTTTCGTAACCCGAAAAGCCTTCGTAAGCCGAATTGCCATAGGCGCTAATGGGGAAAAGCCGCGTTTCGTGCGAAAAAGCGCCGAAAAGCACCAAAAATTTTCTTCGTAACCCGAAAAAACATTCGTAACCCGGAACAATGATTTCCAATGGGATTTTTTCGTATCCCGAAAATTTCGTAACCTGGGTATTTCGTATCCCGAGGTACCACTGTATCACACCCTCAAAATGGTCGGAAGCTGCTTAATTTGGCCCATCTATTTTGGGCCTGAATCATATCAAAACATAAAGGTAGTCCCTTGACATGAATGTCTAGTTGTAACTGACTGTAGGGGGTGGTGCTCATCTCTGTAACTAAACCGAAGAACCAGTTTTGTCCAAGGAGTGCTCTGGTGGTCATGTGGCCAGCATGACTTCACCGAACACTTTTACCTTCCCAATGAGAAGTGGTACCTATCTATCTACCTGCATTTGCATGCTTTTGAACTGCTAGGTTGGCAGAAGCTGGGACTAGTGACAGGAGCTCATCCCATCATGCCGCACCTGGGCCTCGAACTGCCAACCTTCTGATTTTCTGATAATCATAATTGTCATCTTAACCACTAAGCCACTGCATCCTCTCATATCAATAAGACTTCAGTGAAAATCCATTAATATCACCATAATTCATTATGCTTCAACTACAGAGGCAAAAGAAGAAGAAATTGGATTATTCTAAGCTGGAGCCCAGGAGAAAATTGATCATACACCAAAACAAGTAGGAAAGCAAGCAGAATCAAAGATTGTAGGAAAATTTGGCCTAGGATCAAAACATGTAGAAGGAGAGCAACTGACTGGATTTTACAAGGCCAACAGTTCATTCATAACAAAGACATTATTCAAGGAACCAGAGAGATGACTGAATACATTGATATCACTTGATAGTCAATACAGATATCAAAGAGACTACATAACTGGAAGCAGTCAATGGAGAAACTGTCCTCTGTGCAAAAACAAGACCAGGAACATATTGTGGAACAGATGTATGGTTGTAAAACTAATGTATGGTTGTGAAAGCTGGATAGTGAAGAATATTGATAAGAAGAAAATCAACTCATATGAAATGTGGTGATGGATAAGAGTTCTACAGATATCATTGATTGCTAAAAAGACAAATAAATGGGCCATAGAGCAAAAATGAGACAGGACTCTCCCTAGAAGCCAAAATGACTGCTAAAACTGTCATACTTTGACCATATCATGAGAAGACATGACCTACTAGAAAAGATAATAATGCTTGGTAAGGTAGAAGGCAATAGGAAAAGAGGAAGACTGCATTGCAGACACAGCCCTGAGTCTGCAAGACCTGAACAGGTTTGTTGATAATGGTATGACTTGTCTCTCATGTATAGGGTCACCAGAAATCAAATTATCTTGACAGCAGTTAATAACAGTATTTTTGGGGGTGAGGAAACCCCATGTTAGCCTGAGTGATAGTCATTTGCATTTGCACAAGACTACAAACTGAGCTGCTTGACTGAGAAAGGCAAAACTGGCCCAAGTCATTTTACTGTCTGAAGCAAAACAGCATTTCATATTATACTTGGGACAGATGACTCACTCTGCTTAATGGTAGAGACAGCCCTGGAACTTGGCTTGGATTTCATATATTCAAACCACGCCAACCAACCACACTGGAAATATGGGAACACAATGATGTCTTTGAACTTGGTCTTCCAAACATCCATTGTGGCACATAAAGGGAGAGCTTATGGGATTTATGGTGTAATGTGTACAGGCAACATACTGTATATATATCAGCATCCTTTTTGGTCATTTTGAAGTATTAAAATAATATTGGGGTAAAGGTAAGCTATAACTAAAGTGGTTGGTTGGTTGATAGATTAAAAACAGTCATCTCTCTATACTAGCATAATATCTAAAGCCACAAAAAAACCAACACCTAGTACTGTAATTATGGGAAACAGATGTTTACCTCTAGTTCTGATGTGTATTATATCATTATTGGAAAAATAATAGTATTATGCTTTCTACATCACTACTGCCATTGACTACTTAGATAACAGAGATACATCTCCTGTTAATCCTGCTAGAGAAGAACCATTGAAATGAATGACATGTGTTATTATAACAAATTTAATGCCCAATAGGTATGCTCTAGGTAAAACCAATGCTGGTTTTAGCTCTACATAAGCAGAATGCTGGAAATAGTTAGGGTTGCCACCTTTTTTCTGGCGAGAGGGATTCTGTGCCTCTGCACCTCTATGACAGAGAGATGTATACATATATTTCTTGAAGAACACATTTTAAAAAAAATCTGCTGTCATAGATCTATTATAGCTGTCTATAAAAGAGGAAACAACCCTCATTATTATTGGCAGCCACCTGGATTGGGTGTCAAGTGGCTAGGTTTAACAATCTTTTTGTTTCTTCCTTCATTGCAAATTGTTTTTTTAATGTTAATATGATGTAAGCTACCATGAGCTAAAATGGAGTCCAGTCTCTGAATACTTTTCCCAAGGTGAAGTTTGTATAAAGCTGCTGTATGACTATTTGATAGTCAAAACATCAGTACACACACACACACACACAAAGCTAAAGGAAACAAAACAACAGTCCATAATGGGTCATGTTAAGAATGTGGCTGCTTTTACCTATGTAAAAATCAACAAACCCTTTCTCAACTCATATTACCTTGAGGAGTCAGTTTGCAACAGCTCTCCATGCAGTCAATATCTTACCTAGCTGATAAACTGTAGAAAACATCAAGTGCAACAAGTCTCTCTGCCAGAAGATGTCACCCTAGAACAATTCTTCCATTAATGTGTTTGTTTTGTGTTTCTCCCTTAAATAGTTGTATTCAATAATTCCATTATAACATAAGATTTAAAATAGGTTATTTATTGCTTTCTCCATCCAAAGTGTGTATTGTATATATTCACTAATTAATTTATAAAGAAGAAGAAAAATTTTGAACAAATATTAAAGGATTGCTATTCCCAAAGCCTAGCCTAAACATTCTCTCACTTCCAAAGAATCCATGAGGCCTCATGAAAGATTATCTGATAGGAGGAGAAATTTTCTCCTAATAAATTATATTGTGCATATGAAGTAATGCCTGTGGAGGATGTGTGAATTCTTTTTATTTCTCTCCCTGCCTTTCTGTATTCATGTTCAGTGTATGTGAAAGAAATATCTGATTCCATTTGGGCTCTCAGAAGGAAACAAACCTGAGAATTATTCTTAGAGCTGATTCTTATGACCAGTATGTTCTTCTTTTTGTCTAGTGAGATTCATGCACTCAAACTGGTCAAAGATCTTATGGAAGGAATCATTTCCCTGGACAAAATTAGTTCTCAGCCTTGATTGGATGCAGAAATGATAGAGAGAAACTCAATACTGGAGTAGCCCTGGAACAGCTGGGTGGATGCTGCTAAAGTTCATGAGAACAGCAGAGCTGCCTTGGAAGAAAGATTCAAGGAAGCGATTCAACTCTGTAGAGAAGAGAGGAAGGGGAGGTGAAAATTACAGAGCTGCAGGCAGAAGGATCCATAGTGGCAAGGAGTACCTTGTATGCCATAAATAAACAAATAAATAATCCACAACACAAATAGCCAGGTATCCTCAAAGTACTGTAAAATTATGGTCAGCAGTAGCTATGGCTGATGTCAGAGACGAGCAAAACAGAGTGACAGTTGCAGAAGCCAGCAGGTAGCAATGTAGCGACAGCCGTTCAAGGGCAGCAGCAGAGAAGCTGTTGGTGGCAGAGGAGGAGGAGGTGAGTACCCTTGGCCCCAGCCACAATGATCTCCACCAGTATGACTGCTACCAGCAGTGTAGAAATGGAATGTTATCAAGGAGCACAGGTCCCTACTGTATCCAAGGGTCTGTTTAGGGGAATTTATAATTAGCTCAATATTGTGAGATGAGCTTGCTACAATAGCCCTGTGAGGTCGGCTCCCGATATGTATACTGAGAAAACTGGAAATCTCTAAGAAATGGAGCAGAGACGGGCTTCTTCTATTATATTCTAATGTATTACAAGGAAAAAATCACACAGCAATTCACTAACACACACTCACTTATACAATGCTCAGAAAATCAGGAGCTTAGCATGGAAAAGAGTACAGGCAGCACTAGGGTGATACTTGTCAAAGATTAGGCTCATCTCCAGGGACCAAATTGATTGGAGTGGTAATGGGACAAGTCCGTTCTGCAGTGTGCATCTGAATGGAATTGTTGGCGCTAAATCAAAGCTCAGACTGACGTGGAGTAAGCTAGACCTTTAACATAGCACATGGAATGAGGAATTCTGAGGATTTTTATAGAGGCTAAATTGAGCCCTGGCAAAGGTGTGTAATTACTTGGAGGACACCTGGATGGAGGGGTTTGATTGCCTAGGTGGGTTTAACCTGATCTGATAACAAATTGAGGAGGGGGTAAGATGATCAGGATGGGCAAACATTACACCTCCTGATCAATTGGATTGAATGATAATCTCATATGTGACTTCCTTGACTATCTGGGGTCAATATTGATTTCACTAAGGTGTCAGACAGAGTTCATCTAGGCATCATATGGAATGCCATTAATATCCAAAATTGCAGGAAAGAGCAGTTATGGTAAAAATACCTAGCCCAGAGGCAATGCTGGGACAATCCCTGGAGCAATTAAGTCAGTACTGCTAAACTTCATAGGAACACCAGACCTGCCTCAAAAAAAGATTTCAAGGATTACAGGGGAAAAAAATGAGAAGCAATGAAACTCTATAGAGAAGGCAACAAGGAGAGAGGAACAGGGGGAATACTCATCAATTCTACCAGTGAAGATAGAGGACTACACAGGGATAGGAAGATACTAACAGTGACCTGCTATGTAGATGGTGTAGACAGGAGAGGTTTGGTTTCTGGGAATCTTCTTCACATCTCAGACAGAGGACTATTGACTACCGATGGGCTGCACTTCACAATGAGAGGGAATAATGTCTTTGGTAGTAGCATAGTATGGTTGACCAAGGGGGCTTTGAACAAAATTGCTAGGAGGGAAGGTGGGGATTATAGTTCAAATATCAGTCGATAGCAGGAAAGGAGGGGGAGTAGCATATATGTCAAAGACAAATTCAGTTGTACATAAATCCATTGCCTCTCTCTTCAAAAAAGCAAACAAAGAAGATCTGGGAAACTAGAAACCAACCAGCCTAACCTTAATACTATGATAAATATTAGAACAGATAATACAAGAGTCTGTCTACAAGTATCTTGATGACATAGCATTGGCCAAGAAGTTTAGAAAATTGTGCTCAGAGTCATCATCAAGATTAAGAGCCCTCCCTCCATGTCAACTGTCATCTTGCAGCCTGGAGGGAGTGAGGGAGCAGGAACAGGCTAATTTTGAATTTTGATTGTATTCTGTATGTATTTTTTATTGCTGTTACCTGCCCAGATTCCTTGTTTTGGGTGGGCTATAAATTATTATTATTATTATTATTATTATTATTATTATTATTATTATTATCTTCTTCAGGCTATTTGAAATGGAGGTCAACTTGGGAGTAATCAGTATCCTGTGGTTCTCCCTTCTTCCCGGTATAGCTGACTCTCCTGCCAATATCCCCTGCCATTACTGTAGTAATGGCTGCTGCCTGTATGTTCCCCTCCCATGCCCTCCTTATAGCTGGTAACAGGTGGCAGGTTATTTAAAAGCTGCCAGCAATTCAGACCACCCCTCCTCTTCCAGCTAAATACTTAGCCCTGACCCTCACCCTTTCTTACCTGGTCATTTGGTGCAACCCTCCCAGTGGTGGCCACCCTGCAGCAAGCACCAGCTTATATCCACTTTCCAGGGGCAGTGTTTTTCTTTGCTATGCAGCTAAAAACTAGCTGGATGTCTGGTTCTGGTCTGACAGGAGCATCTCCACAGAAGTCACCAAATAAACTTAGGCCAGTGGTAACAACAGTAGTAACAAAAACAGCTAGCAGGCAGGGTGATAACAACAACTTCTTCTTGGGGTATGAGGGTGACAGTTCTGACTCTTTTCCCCTTTGCTAGCTCTCCTCAGGCCAATAGACACCAGTTTATAGTTCTTTCAGAAGGGGCAGTTGTTCCTCCTTAGCTATGCGCCAAGAATTGATTGGTGCCTGTTCCTGGTGCTGTCAGAGAGTAGTCTTGCAAAAGTCCATCAGGTGAGGTGAACCACAAGCAGCAGTGCGGCAGTGCGGCAGCAGCAGCAGCAGCAAGCAGGTACGGTGGTGATAAACCTTTTCCTGGGTTGTGAGGGTGGCAGTTCTCTCTCCCCTTGGTCTGGTTCCCCTAAGTCCCACTGGCACCCAGCTTATATCCCCTTTCAGAAGTGGCAGATGTTCCTCCTTGGATATTAAGTGCTCTCTCCTGTGCAGCAGGAGAGAGGAAACAGGTGCTGACCTACCTACCCTTTGAAAGACTCCAGTACAACAACTGGGAAGAAGCCAGCTTAACGTTAATAATGGCGCAGGACAGACCGCCCAAAAGGCGGACTCCAGCCCCTGTTTTTTCCGCCAGAGAGAAGCGCAGCACCAAACCATGCGGCTTCCTGCTGGCGGAAAAAGAAACTTGTTGAAAAGTGGGTTCTTTTAAAGCCGCGGCAGAAGCGTGGTGTAAACAGTGTACCACTGGCACACGGTAAGCACCACATAGCGCTTACATAACAATGGCAACACCCATGGATCGGGTGCTGCCATTTTTATGCCCTCATCACATGCAGGGTTGTGGGGCGTGTGGGTGCTCCCGTCCCCAGGAACCCTAGCACATGACGAGGCATTGCAAAGGATCCATATGTACCAGGCCCAAGATACACTCTTCCATGGCTGGCTATCAAATACTGTTCCACATTAAGACATGAGATTGTTGCCTGCAATCTATCAATATCATTTTTCCCCAACCGTCCTAACTCATGAAACACCTTGGCTTCATGGCCCTTGCATGCTGTTGATGCCCTCAGCTGGTTTACTAAATGCTTCTGAACTTGTGAACTGCTGTTTGAATTTAAGAGATTATCACATCCCCCATATGATGTGGGAAACGGAAAAAAACAGGTGTTAATGCAGGCGCTGGCAGCCAGGTGAGTGCATCATCTGGATGTAGCCGGACCCCAGCTGTGCTTACCACCAAAATTTCAAAAATGGCAAGCCACCGGATAAGTGTGGCTAGGGCTTGGGCTGTATTCACCTGGCTGCCAGCTTGTGCAATAACATCTAGTTTTGAGTTTTCAATCTCACCATCTATATTGGGAGTATTTCTCCATGTGATAATCTCTTTTAGACTGCCTCTGGCTAATCATTCTGCTTGCTCTTTGAGTGACTAACACTGTAACTCACACCTGAGCTGGCTTTCACCCCTCTCCCGTCTGTTCTTTGCCTATGTTGGCTCGCACTGGCACTAAACAACTGAGCAATGAAGAGTTGTCATGAGGCTGGATTAGATTATCTCTAAATTCAATTTCAACTGATTGACTTTATAATGACAGTCTGACATCATTTTAAATTGAATATTACCATCATACAAAATCCTTGGGTTTCTAGTTCTTTGAGATATCTAGCAAAGTATGCTACATTACTTTAAATTCTGTACAAAAATATAGCACTTAAGCTCTTCCTAGCATAGACTAAATAAGGTTTTCCCGTTACAAGATCTCTAGTCATGACTGACTGTTGGTGGTGATGCTTCCTCTCTGTTACTAGTCAGAGTCAGCTTTGTCAAAAATGAAATCTGTGACACTTCACTGCACAGAATGCTGTTACCTTCCCACTGAAGCCATATCTATTTATCTACTTGCAGTTTTAGATGCTTTCAAACTGCTAGCTTGGCAGAAGCTGGGCTACAGTGAACATGACTGCACACAATGCTGTTACCT
>NC_056525.1:157633280-157642509 GCF_019175285.1 Sceloporus undulatus | reverse complement strand
TCCCACCAACGCCATATCTATTTATATACTTCCAGTTTTAGATGCTTTCAAACTGCTAGCTTGGCAGAAGCTGGGACTAGTGATGGGAGATCACTCTGTCACACAGTGCCTGGGCCTTGAACTGCTGATCTTCCAATCTTGCAATCATCAGAATCAGTGTCTTAATGACTGATTTTTTTTGTAGAATTTTGTAGGATGGAACCACACCAGTTAAAGTGATTACAAACTGTGATTGCAACATCTATATGAGGCAAGGACAATTGTGGAAGGCTAAAGGGCCATATTAACACACACATGCAGACATTCTCTGCCTTTGGAAACTCTTTGAAATTTCATTGAATCCAAATACTGCAGTCAGAATGCTGACTGGAATCAGGAATAGGGAATATGGCCCAAAAGGCTGGGCTGGAGGTGTCCGGTTTTCCTGTGGAGGGACAGTGCAGCAGCCAAACTGTGCGGCGTCCCTCTGCTCCAAAAAGAACCAGAAAAAATTGGGTTCTTCTTGGGATGCCGCGCACATGTCAATTGCTATTTTGACCCCGATGGGCCTGAAGGCCTCCACATATTGTAGAAAAACCCTTTTCATACCTGGAGATCTTTTTGGGGGTTGGGTAAAATTATTTGGGGGACCTTGGGAACACACAATGGCTTGGGGAGCTGCATGGGGCCTGGAGGCTCTTTGTTTGCCTCTGATCTGAATAGTGTAGATTCTTTCCAGAACTCTAATCCAAAGACATGATGGAATTTTGACAAACAGTGGGAAATAGCTTACTTTGCTCTTGTTGATCCAGTATGTGCACCTTTCTTCAACAAATACAGATACATGTCTTATCAAATATTGTCTTACTACAGTACAAGTTAATTGTGTCATCCTTTCAAGGAACAAAAATAATAGTATCAGAATCCTACATCTGAAGACTAGGCAAAGGATGTGAGGTGGGAAATAGGGACAGTAAGACAATATAGATACAGTGATGTTCAACATGGTGAGTTGGGACTGCAAATGAAACTGCTTCAGAAAGCCTTCTCTTCTGTTAGTTGGACTCAGTTCTGTTTGAATTACATCCAGTTTTTGACACTAATGAGGCTTGACTGCCAGTTCCTTGTCCACATCTAAGTTCCAAAAGTCTTATCTTTAGAAGAAGGAATAGGCAACTGGTGACAGGGAGAATTCTCATTATACACAGGCCTACTTCTGCTCCTTCACTCAACTTATTTTTTGAAGTCACATAATAGTGAGTAGGCATAGTTGTAGTTCTGTAATGAACATTCTTCTCAAAAGTAAAAATAATACATGAACAGATGTGCCCATTTCTCCTATATTCATGCTTTATATCATTAGAAGTATATGTAGAGCATAGGTAGGCAGGGGATTATTTATAAATTAGTATTAGGTCACTAGGGGTTTTGTGGTAAATCAGGAATTTGGGCACAGTTGGGAATTACAGATCAAATTAACATTCGTGGCCAACAACCCATTGTTGTTCTTTTTTTTTCCTGAGAGACTCCACATCTTTAACACCAGGAAAGCAAGCAGTCACAACATAATCTTCTGCTTCCCGATAGTAGCTATACTTACTGATTTTTTTTTCCTTCTGGAAAAAGTATATCCTCCAAATGTCCTGATTTGGCAGAGACAAGCTCAGTTAATTCTCCACCACCATCCTTTTTCAGCTGCTTCTAAAATGGCTTAGGTGTAAAACAGACTGACCTGAAAGGGTGGCTTCAAGCTACTCCTGACAAAGCTGGAGGGGGGCCGTGGCAACCACATGCCATGTTCCCAATCCACCTGTTTGCCAACCCAAAAAGGAACGGCAAATAGCCGCTCTTTTTGTGCCAGCAAAAAGCCAGCTTTTCTGTCCCATCATGGGGGGAAGTTGGCTTTAAGGTGCTCCGGCAATGTGCAGCATACAAATGCTGTGGTGCTGGCATGCCTAGAAGCCAGCCCCCATGTAAATGGCTGTGCAGCATGAAGCCAGTGTCTGGGCATTGTAACCTCAGTGTGTCCCAAGTATCTTCAAACACCAGTTTTTAATCATCACTACCATCAGGCTTTCTCATGGAAAGGGAAGGTGGAGTGAGTGGTCCAATGTGCATGGCAGTTTTCAGTGTCCCATTTGCCTTTAGGTGCCTCTATTATCTTGTTTCAGTCCCACATGCAGGACTACCCAAATGCAGAAAGCTGTTATGCTTGTTTGTAATTCCCAAAATGGAAGTCCTGTTTCTGGGAATGTAAATTTTAATTCTTCTTGTTCCTAACAGAGATGAAAGAAATGTTCCTTCACCTCTGTACCTTTTGAGAAAGTGAGAGTTTTTAATTCACCTCAACAAATATGTGATTATTATGCTGGGCAAAATCAATGCATATTTTCTCATAATTCTGTGTAAACACATGAAACATATATATTTCTCTGTGTACTTTAGTGCTTAACTTTATTTCAGCACAGCATCAGTGATGCATACTGTTTTAAATCAGGACAAATTATGAAAGTTTTCAGACAAGATTTGTTAGACTTGGGCTTCTCTCTTAATATGAATAAATTATGGATATGTTTCCTCAATCCTCCCTTGCATTTTATTTAATTCTTGCATCTAATGCTGAATCTTGTAAAATGGCACATTTTTTATCATTAATTTTCCACATAAGGTTCTTATTCCAGCATCAAGAAATCATATTAGAATATTTGTTATTTCCTTACATATCTCTACTTCACATGCCTACACAAAACTCTGATTTATTCAGCATTACATATTCTATGATTTGGGGGGGGGACAAATTGAGCAGGATTCAAAACAATTATTCTAGCCTTCAAATCTTTGTGTGAGTGCAAACAATAGCAATGACAACACATCAAAAATAACATAATAAAACAAATGTGTTGCATTGTTTGGAAGTAGACCCTGGTTCCCTAAAGAATATCATAAAACTGAAATGGACTTAATTAAAATGGGTATTTATACAAAACACCGGAAATGTCCACTTGGGATATATACCATGGTTCTCTCTCCCTTGTAACTATCATTCATTTTTTTCTCTCAGACAACTTGACTAAGGGCACCATTTGTGTTATATGTTTGCATTCACATGCATGCAAATTGTCCACAAAATCACAGGAAAGAGCATCAAGCTTTTCTTTTTTAAAATGCTCTACCAATAAATGGCCCTAGCACACACACACACACACAAACACACAAAATGTACTTATGTCTGACGTTTGGCAAGATTCCTCCACTACAAAGTGATTACAGTGCCTGTGCATTGTATCCTTTTCTTCCAAAATCTCCCCACACCACCACCACTGACTGGCATTTGTTGATTTTCCCTTTATAGTCCATGTAGAAGACATCTAACACTCTGAATAATGAGGCAAGGAGATCCTCTTCATCAGATCTGAAGTGAAGCATAATGTCAGTCTTAGCTACTGAGCCAAGACAAATCCCAGAGTTGATGAGGCCAGTTCCATGAAAAATATGTTTCATGTTGCCATCCCAATTCGCAGTTGCATCTTTATGTTTCTTCTCAGTGTGAACAAAGGAAGATTAAATTCAAAGCTGTGTGCAGTGCAGATGTCCCCATAATGTTTCTGTCAAAGCAGATACATGAAATGGCACAGCCAGACTCAGAATCTCTGGAACTTCCACAAGTAGCTGCTAATGAAAAAATACAAAGAAGTATGGTGGGTCATACTTGATCATTTTATTTAAAGTAAGGAGTCTGGGCTACAGACCCGAGTAAGAAAATGGCAAAAATTGAACTACAGATCCTGAAGGATTGTTCAAAGGTGTTTGGGGAATTACTGTATGCAGTAACCTGGCTTGTGTTATTAGTAGAACTGTGTTGTTGAGCGTGTAGTTTAGGTGGCACCTGCACTGCAGAAATAATGCAGTTTGACCCCACTTTAACTGCTGTGGTTCAGTGCTACTGAATTCTGTTGCTCTGGTGCAACATCAAATTTCAAGTAATAGCAGAGTCAAACTGCATTATTTTTGCAATGCAGATGCAGATGCAGCCATAGAAATCGAAAGAATATTGAAATATTTGTTTTAAAATAGTCAAAAATTTGAGAAGCAGAATTTTGGACTATTGAGAATTGTCACAACCCAAGAACACCTTCAGTATTTTGAATTACTTGTTCAACATTCAAAAATAGTTGAATGAGGTTTCCTCTTTATTTTCCCCCGGAGAACAATTTTTATGATGTATGTGTGTGTGCGTGCACACGTGTGGACCTTTAAGCCACCTGTGACTTATAGACTCCATAAATTTCAGAGCATTCATTGGTGCTGTCCCATCCAAGCACTAATAAAGACTGACCCTGGTTAGCTTCCAGCATTAGATGGGATCTAGTGCCTTTAGGATAAATCCATTACCTCAGAAAGTTAATGTCAAAGGTGATTCCATAAAAGAGATTATTGCACTGGCTTTTCCATCCTTCCATCACTAGCTAGGTGTGGGCGGAGACCTTTTAAGCATGGATTTTATCATATGCCTTCATGCCTAGATCAGAGGCATCCCATACCTGATCATACCATCCTGTACCTGATCTGGACATCTCTGCCAATTTTTGAAAAAACAAGGGTTTGCAAAGTATGGAAGAATCCTGGATCAGGTATAGGATGATTGGATATCGAGTGCCTCTGATCTGGGCATGGAAGCATGCAATAAAATTTATGCTTAAAAGGTTTCATCTGTAGGTCAGGATCAAGGGAAGAAAAAGGCAATGTGACAATCTTCTATGTGGAATCACCTTGGAAATTAACTTATTGGGGAAATGGGAAATTCACCCACCTATAATGACTGAAATATATACATTGATTGTAAACACATGTGCTGTCTTTGTTTCCAATCCTATCCTCATTGTTTATCAAAAAGGTCATTTTAGAAACATGTTTGTCAAATGGAGTCCTTATATGGACTTGGTTATGCTTCCTTGTGACCCACTTTGAATTCATATGAGAAAGCATTATAGAAAAAGAATAGCAAGTTAACTGATAAGTCAAGTGGATAGTGATGGGATGGGAAACAACAAAGACTCTACAAATGTTGGTTTCTGGAATGTTAACAGGAACATTTTCAGATATCCATACAATTTCCCAATGTTCTGAAACAGAGAGCTTGTTCAATTCAAAGCTTTTCCTCACAGGAAATGACATTTTAAATGCAAACAAACTATGGACTATTCTTTCCCTTGAAAAAAAAATTGAAATAGGTTCCCAAAGTTTACTTAGGAATTAAGTTCCCTTGATTTAATCTAGGGAGATGAAAGGAAATATTTCCTCTTGTGATGTTCTATAGTTGGAATTGAGAATGTGTACATGGTTGACCAGTTTTTGACTCCCAACAGAATCTGTGAGAGCAAGCAGTAAAACAGCTTTGGGAGTATTAGGGGAGGCACTCTGAACTTTTGGTGGTGTTGTATGGAAAACCTGCAGTCCATGGCAGTTGAAGGTGACTTCTGTTATTGGTAAGGTATTAATAGCACTCAAGAGAGCTGTTGGCTGTGAGAGGCAAATTACAAAATATGGAGGAAACTTGACAACCGCAGAAAGTGTCCTGGGACACATAAACCTTTCCCTATCCCTTCTGAAGTAATGAAAAGGAAAAGGGTTGGGGAAATGTGTGGAAAATACAAATACATTAGATTAAAAAGAGCTCCAAAGAAAATTGCAATGAAAAAAAAACCCTAAAAATGTGTGTGTATGTGTGTGTGCTGTTTTTATTTAATACTCAAGGATGAAATTGAGAACTATTTCCTATGTGATATCTGTGACATCAAGTGATGTTTCGTATGACAGTGGGGACAAAGCCAAATGTAAAGAACCCAGTAATAAAGCATGCAGTGATCACCATTAACTTAGTAAACTTTAAAAGTGGGATTTAATAAATCCATGAAACATAAAATTATCAATGGCAACTAATCATTATGGTGATATGGATCCTCAAGGGTCAGCAGCACAATGCCACTGAATACAAGGTGCTGGGAAGTAATAATGTTGGAAAGCAAAAATAAGGAAAGGCTACTGCCTTCATACCTTGTTTGGAAAGTTGACATCCTGCCTGTCAGCTTCAAAGAGACCATAGTTGGAAGCTAAAGCTGCACTAGATTTATTCATTTCTCATTCATTTTTTCAGAATAATTTACTTTGCTCTCCAGCTGAATAAGAGGAACTCACAAGTATTAATAATGACACAGTTCATGCCATCAGACTTACTGTTGAAAAGGCATGGTACAAAAGGGAAAGGGGTTGGGCGAGGGGAGAAAAAGTATAGCTTTTCTATTCTTTCTTACTGGAGAGCAGAACAAAATGCGTGGTGATTTGCTTGCTCCTTTTCAATACTTCCAGAGGATAGATGTTGTCAGAGAGTAGTTTGGCTGGGAGGGATCCAAAACAAAGTGCATTGAAATATATTGTTACTACGTAGAGGCTTTTTCATGGACTCTCATGTGAATCATCTCAGAAAGTAAACAATTTTCAATCATGGCAGAGAATCCATTCTCAGTATATGTATCATATTGTGATCAGGTATTGCATGTGCATTTTTAAGGCATCATGGTAATAATGATCCTATTACATCATTTACCAGTCATATCTAAGTGGTGTTCAACACGGAGAAATGTAAGGTACTGCACTTAGGGCAGAAAAATGAAATGTACAGATATAGGATGGAGGACACCTGGCTGAATGAAACTACGTGTGAAAGAGATCTAGGAGTCCATGTAGATCACAAGTTGAACATGAATCAACAGTGTGATGCAGCAGCTAAAAAGGCCAATGCACTTTTAGGCTGCATCAATAAAAGTATAATGTCTAGATCAGGAGAAGTAATAGAATCCCCAAATTCTAACACTCAAAAAGTATAAGATAAACAATTATTGGAGACTAAACGAAGACGTTTCAACAACAGAACAGATCAGACCAGTACATGCCAATAACCAACTGACAGGCCAGTGTTGCCAATCACCCTTGAAGGAAATTCCCTGATTGGCTTTTTGCAATGCCTCCAAATTTCCCAGAATGGGGCGGGACTTCCGGGTTGGGGTGCACGCAAGGCACTATGGGGAGGTTAAAGGGGGTGGGACTTCCAGAATGGGAGGTATGTCAGGAGTCTTTTGGGGGGCGGGAAGGTATTTTTGGCCAGGTTTTTGGGACGGGAAGGTTGAATTTCCCTGAAGGCTGAATTTCCCAGAATCTTCCCAAAAATTTATCAATCCTGGAATGACATGGAAAAACTTTTAAAATCCCAATTTCTGGGGGGGAAATCCTGAAATTGGCAACACTGTGATAGACAGAGAAATAGTAACTCTCTTCCTTATATATATATGGTCTTGAGTGAAGTCATGTGATAGTCTTTCCACCAATGAAACTTGGCTAACTTCATACTCAGTAGGTATTGCATCAGACTACCCATGATGCACTGCTGGTTGACTTCACTCACTGTGTTTATGGCATCAGCCTTCCCATAATGCACAGCTTCAAAAAATGCAGACTCATGTACAGTACTTCCCACTTGAACTGTACTAAATTGTGGTTCAGATCCACCTAGTGGCCACATCCCTGTCATTTGCTCAGACCTGTGTGCAACATGGTCCTGATAGACTTGGCCAAAGTCACACAGTGGGTTTCCATGGCTGAATGGAGATTTGAATCTTGATCTCCTGAGTTGTAGTCCAGTGCTCAAATCACTACACCATGCTGGGTCTCCATAAATTGACATGGAATGTGAAGTTGTATAACACATACACAATGTAGTACTGCTTTCCTATCTCTACATATTCTGCCAGTCTTGGCATTAGTATTCAGTATTAGTATTTTATTGATTGCTTGGACCGTATTGTATTATTTTAATGATGTAATTCTGCTTTGATCCTTGGAAGAGGCGGGATATATAAATTATTGTTGTTGTTGTTGTTGTTGTTGTTTTTGTTGTACAACTCAGCCACTGGTGCTCGTGAAGACACAGGTGTTATGTGACAACCCATTTACAGATCACTTTATATATGTAAATCTGCACTTGTGATGTTTTCTGTCTCTAGTTTTATTATACAGTGGTACCCCGGGATACGAATTACCCAGCTTACGAATTTTTCGGGATACGAAAAAATCCCATAGGGATTTATTGTTTCGGCTTACGAAGGTTTTTTCGGGTTACGAAAAAACCTCGGCGCTATTTCGCCACCGGAGGGCAGCAGAGAGCTATTTTTTTCCATTAGCGCCTATGGCAATTCAGGTTACGAAGGTTTTTCGGGTTACGAAATTAGCCGCGGAACGAATTAATTTCGTAACCCGAGGTACCACTGTATTTAGCTGTGAAATCTCCAATGCAGATTGAGTTACATTTTAACACAAGAATAGGATTTGAATGGTTTCTTCAGTATTTTGTAAAACTAAGGCTACAGATAATCTTCCTGTAATTCTGTAACATGTTTTGCATTCTATTATTTTACAATATAACCGAGGCTAACCAAAGCAGAAACAAAGTTATACAGAAGCATATACGGAAAAGCATAAACCTATAGTTTATTAATAAAGAGAAGGAATGGAAAAGGGAAACACATTTTATATTAATAATATGCCACCTTTGACCATGTTGTAACGTATTATATAGAAATATTTTATTTCACAAAGGAATAATAAATACATACCACATTTCAGACCTATTTGTATTTTTCCCAATATCTTTGTCTTCTATCGGATTAGTGGGTTTTTAAAAAAACATTACCTGGTTGAATAAATCATATTTCTGCTTGGAAAATCAATAAAACATGTCCAGTTTTTTTATATTTTGTTCTCCTTTCTTTCAGCCTAACGCCATATACAGTGGTACCCCGGGATACGAATGCGCCGGGTTACGAATTTTTCGGGATACGAAAAAATCCCATAGGGATTTATTGCTTCGGCTTACGAAGGTTTCTTCGGGTTACGAAAAAACCGCGGCGCTATTTTCCGCCACCGGAGGGCAGCAGAGAGCTATTTTTCCATTAGCGCCTATGGGAATTCGGCTTACGAAGGTATTTCGGGTTACGAAATTAACCGCGGAACGAATTAATTTCGTAACCCGGGGTACCACTGTACTTCTTCTTTCATTGTAGGAAAACACACCTCTTATTCAACTATTCCTTTTTGGAACACATTGTTTGTAATCTCCATTTTTAAACAAAAAGTAATCCAGCTGCCCGGATAACTAGGAAATTAAGAGGAGGCTCTATAAAGTGATGGAGTGCTTTCA
>NC_056525.1:157574780-157631467 GCF_019175285.1 Sceloporus undulatus | reverse complement strand
CTGGAAGTTTTTTAATAGATAGATTGATAGATAGATAGATAGATAGATAGATAGATAGATAGATAGATAGATAGACACATACACACGGTTACACATATGCATATTTCTTTTTAGCTGATTAACATGGGGTCACCATGAATGGAAATTGACTTGAGGGCAGTTAGCAACAACATAGGAAATAAGGATGTCCCCATTTGAGATTGGAGAGAGTAGTCCACTCTCAAAGGAAAAACCTAATTCCAAATGTATTTACCAAATCTTAGTGGAACATTTAAATCTCTGAATCCTTCAGATTAAATAAAAAAAAATCCCCTTCTTCCACTCCAGGAAATTAGCAAAAATCTAGCTCTTGCCTTACTTTTGCCTTGGTGGAAATGGCAGAAAGGGTTTAGAAAAGATTACAAGCTCTGATATGAAAGCACTCCATCACTTTATAGAGCCTCCTCTTAATTTCCTAGTTATCGGGCAGCGGATTATTTTTTGTTTAAAAATGGGATTACAAACAATTTGTTCCAAAAGGAATAGTTGAATAAGGGGTGTTTTTTCCTACAATGAAAGAAGAAGTTAATGGCGTTAGGCTGAAAGAAAGGAGAACAAAATATAAGAAAACTGGACATGTTTTATTGATTTCCAAGCAGAAATAGATTTATTCAACCATTAATGTTTTTGTAAAACCCACTAATCTGATAGAAGACAAAGATATTGGGAAAAATACAATAGGTCTGAAATGTGGTGTATTTATTATTCCTTTGTGAAATAAAATATTTCTATATAATACGTTACAACATGGTCAAAGGTGGCATATTATTAATATAAATGTGTTTCCCTTTTCCATTCCTTCTCTTTATTAATAAACTATAGGTTTACAGATGCTTTTCAGTATAGCCTGTATAACTTTGTTTTCTGCTTTGGTTAGCCTCGGTTATATTGTAAAATAATAGAATGCAAAACATGTTACAGAATACTGGAAGATTATCTGTAGCCTTAGTTTTTACGAAATACGAGAAACCATTCAAATCCTATTTCTTGGTTAAAATGTAACTCAATCTGCATTGGAGATTTCACAGCTAAATATAATAAAACTAGAGACAGAAACATCACAAGTGCAGATTTACATATACTGTATAAAGTGATCTGTAAATGGGTTGTCACATAACACCTGTGTCTTCACGAGCACCATGGCTGAGCAGGCCTACATAGTCAGTTTTAAATCATGGCATTATAATTGTTATATTTTAAAGAATGCATTATATATGTGTATTTTAATGGTCTTAAAGACCTGGTACATACCTCCCCGAACTGGAGGCGGCTGGTTTTCCTGTGGAGGGAAACCATGGCAGCCAAACTGCATAGTCTTCCTCTGCCCCAAAAAGAATCCGGAAAAGCCGGGTTCTTCTTCTGATGCCGTGTGGATGTCATGAGTGCACCATTGGCACACTTCTGACATAAGCGACACACGGCGACGTCTATATGCTATGTGTTGCTTATGTTATGATGGCAGCCCCCGTATGGATGGGAGGCCGCCAGTATGATGACATCATGACATCCTAGGATCAAGGACCATGAGGTTGGTGCATGGTCCTGTAATCGAAAAATCTCAATTTTGTAATAAAAACATGGGAGCTCTTAGGAACCTGAGCTTCCTCTCACAAAGCCACAGGTCTTGACGAAGCAGGATGACCAAGGACCCAGCAGTCTGAGAATTCAAAGTTTATTTTCCAATTGTCGACAAAGGAAACATGATCTTGGTGGAATCTATGTTTCAAAAAACCCAAGACCCTGAAGCCTCCTTATCTTGAATGAATTATGACTCTCGAAGTTTATTCCTGGCTCTCTGTGTTCCTGGCTTTCCCTTTAGGTCAGCTTGTGCCTTTAACGCCTCTGCTCCAATCCTTGTTTACATTTCTTGGGGCTCTATTCAAAATGCTTAATTCCATTGACCAAACTGACTCCATCTTTCTATAAATCTATTATAGCAGAAAATTCACTCATCATAGTCCCTAATCCTAGAATCACTACCTGGACACCGCTTCTTGGCGGTATGTACCGGGCCATTGTATTTTAATTGTTGATTTTATATTTTCTTTTTAAATTGTGTTTTGTATTTTAACATGTTTGAGGAGCGGTGGGAAAGAATAACAACAACAAAAACAACAACAATTCATATAGCCCATGTATACAGTGGACCCTTGGTATCTGCTAGGGTGTTCAGTTTCATTGTATACAGTAGCAGAGTAAAACTGTGTCCCTTACATAAAATGGCAAAAGCAAGATTTGTTTTTTGTTTTGTTTGTTTGTGTGTGTGTGTGTGTGTGTGTGTATTTCAAGACGTGGATGGTGGGATCCATGGACAAAAAATTCATGAATATGGAGATCTGACTGTATGGTTATTTTTATATATCTTCATAGTTATGAGATGTTTGTATGATTGCTAGTGTCTTAGTAGTGTGTGTGTGTGGCTATGTGTTTATATGTTTCTGAGTGTCTTTGAGACTGTTAATATGTTTATCTCTGTCTGGTTGCTTACCTATAACAGTTTTGATCCATCAAAGTCAAAATAACCCAGAAGCCACATACTGTGTCTAGCCAAATATCTGACAACTCCTTCTTCTTGTTGCTGTAGTATCAAATAGGAAGTAAACACAGAAGGGCTTTTTACATCTTTCCCAGCACACTTTTTCAGGGAGGGGACCTTAACAAATGGAGATGTGATGTTTTATTGCTGTCCAGGCTAATGCAGAGCAGAATGCAGTTAAACAAGAGTGCAAAATATTATCTTCCCACTTGAAAGTTTTATCTCATATCCACAGGTCTAATTTTGCCCATGTTATTAAATATGCTTAACATGACAGGTCTACTATTCCAGTTTAGCTGGCTGAAAGGCATCCTCAAACTTTCAGCATAAACCTATTCTATAATCACTCTTGTTTACTGAACCATTACTCATTCAGTCAAGTTTGGTTTACAGTCTGTTTGGAAATGCTTCAATAATAATAATAATAATAATAATAATAATAATAATTACTCCGCTCTTCAGCCAAAAGGCTATGAGGGTGGCTTAAGTGCACCTAATTTTATATCTATGAGAGGGAGAAGAACTTTCTTTCCTGGGTTCAAGCTTGACTCAGGATTGGATCCTTCCAAGGTCACAAAAATGGGTACCCAGCTTATTGGGGGCAATTAGCTTACACTTTGTAAACTGCTTAGGGAGTGCTTAAGTACACTGATAGTATAGAAATATACTTGCTCTTGCTATTGTATTTCTCATTGCTATCAATCTTCTTCCCACCCTTCCCCCCTCTCATTCCCCTCTTGATTTTCAGAGGTTAGCAGAAGTCTAATGATCAAATCAATTTATGCATGTATAGATTTAATGAAGTAGTGACAAATATCTCTGTCCATCCCCCACATTGCAGCCAACATGTTGAACATCTCAGCCTAAAACTGTACAACATACTACATAGTTGCAAGTCTCTCTGAAAGTAATTGCACAGTCCTTAGACCTGTCTCTGGGCCTATTCATTTATAACTATGTGATCATGGAGCTGTTCTAGCATCTGAGCAAATTATTCAGCAAGCTGATATGATGAGTTACTTCATGATGCATGTTCAATTTCCATGCTAATATGCATTTCTTTTTAAAAAACAGTATGAAAGTTTGCATTCAAATATATCTTTCTTAAGCATTTCCTTTCAAGTAATCTGTGTCAAAATGTATATTCTTGCCAAATATACATTTTGAAACACTTGATACTTTTTGAACATGGACTCTTCAGAAATGTGAAAGATGGTGGCTAAATGAGGCTGCAATCCTATATACTGTACACTTACCTGGAATTGCACCATTAGACTCAATAGGACTTAATTCTCAATAGACATAAATTGGATTGAAGTGTAGGCTCTGAACTACATGTTAGTCTGGGAGGTGTGGCTCAAGTCAGTTCAGTTTTTAAAAATCAGCAAGTGTTGAATTCCTGAAGCATTTATTAGTTTGCTTTGACTGGCAATGGATGTCCTACTGTGATTTGAGAGAAGTAAATTCTTTTATACGTTTTGGAATCCTGTTGTTTACCAGGGGAAGCCACTTAGAACAAAGGAAAGGAATAATGCTCCATGCAGTGTCTTGATTTTTTAGACAATTTGTGTTCTTCTTTAAAGCTTTCTTTCTTATTTTTAGTGGGTCTTTGGAGAAATGTTATATTTAGATTTTCATTTTTATTCATGGAAAATCAAAGGCTAAAATAGATTTGAGCACTCCGTTTGTTTTGTCCTAGCGCATCCTCCCCTTTCTTTCTTCAGAAAAAAATTAAACAGATTGAAAAGCTGCTTGGCAAGCAGGGTCATTTTGATGGTGCACTGGGGGCAGACTTGAAAAGTTGCTCAAAAGTAGAAAGAACTGACAGAAATAGAAGATCATAAATTTAAAGAGAATAATTCAGTAGGGGGAAAGAACTGAAAATAGCTTTCTTTCAATTAAGCAATAATGATCAAGGGATTAATGTTATACTTGGAGAAATAGTTTGGGTGAAACACAAATGAAGTTTCTGTTGTTGCCTTAGAAAAATTTAAAAAAGGATCCATCAATATTTTTCCTGGTATTTGCAAGGTACTCCTTACATTAGCTATGAAGATAAGCAAATACATGATCAAAGCCGAACTGAGTAGCCATACATTATTTGGGTCACTTTTTGATATGCATCATTAATATTAAAAAGAATAGCACCACTCCAAAAATATTGGAAAACCAAAGTCACATAGGCGGAGGGCCCTCCAAAGCCAACACCTCTCTTTGTAGTAGTGGAAACAACATCAGTGTTTTAAGGAATTATGCATATTAGAGAATTTTATCACATGATCTGAAGCTTTTAGTATTGCTAAAGTATAACAGTACCAGTCCATCTCTTTTATTCAATGAAGGGAGCTGCATGCTTCAGACAGCATAGCACCTGGATCAGGTTTTGCTCCTGGATGGTCACCACCACCAATGCTGTGGATGGACATTCTCTGAAGTTCTGACTCAGAGGAGTCCTCAAAAACAGACATTTCATATGCTCCAACTGCCCGAATCTGACAGCGTGAGACCAAAATAATCTTCTAACAGTCCGCCTTAGCTCTTTTTAATGAGCCCCTGTTTCTGTTTCTTCTTCCCACTTTTTGTTTTCATCCTTCTTCGGTGGCTTCACACTGAGCCAAAAGTGCAAAAACAGAAGTACAGCACAAAGTAGTTTGCACTCAATTAATTCAATTGGGAGAGAGAACAGGAGGGATTAGAATTTTTCTCTTCCTTGAAGACTCAGAGACAAAAACAAACTTCTGCAACATCACCAATCTTGTATTTTATTATTCTTAAAAAATTTAACAACTTTAGCCATTTTGACCATAACGTGACTGCATGGCCACATGTTTGCATCGGTAAAATGTTGGAGGGTATGACGTTTATGGAGAACAGCCCATACTGTCAGAGTGAAACTAAGGGTGGATGGTGATGGTAGCAAGAAATGGGGGATTATGCGTGTGGGCAAGTATTGAGGTGATACCCAGTTTTCATTCCATGCCAGTCCCCATTTACTTTCATGATCTTCCAATCTACAGGCTGGTTGCAACAGTATGAACTAGCTTCACTTAATGCACATTCTTCAGAGGCAACACCAGACAGATAGGTTACAAAAGCTCAAGTCAAAGATTATTGAGGCATGTGTCGTCATAACCAGATCTGACATACTACTATTGTCATAGAAAGCTTTTACTGAAAACAGAGTTACCTTGGCTGCTAGAAAGCTTAGTAGTCCTACATGGGATGTTACATGTTCCACCACAGTTAGAAGTTTCATTTGGCAGCCCAGTTAGGTTTATATGATGATTTGTTACAAAAAAAGTCACTTCTTAGCTGCATTCCTTGTCAGTCTAACATAATTCTTTCCTAATGTGCCATGAGATCAAATACATTTAGCAATTGCGAGAAGGACAAGTTCTGAATATTCTCCAGAATATGGTCAAATATAAATCTGTCATTAGATATATATTAATAAGGAAGCTTCAAAATAGCAGAATGGTGATATAAAATTCACTCTTAGCTTAATAGCACTTTTCAGTATTCTGCATATGGTTTCAGGAAAACTAGGAGTGTCCTGATGAGGTGCTAAAAATGCAAAAAAGTTTAATGGCAAAGTGCAGTGTGCAAATTGAATCTAAGTGCCTTGAAAATAGAAAGACACTGAAGTGTTTTTACTCAGGCATTAAGCATGTGGGCTGACGTTCATCTCCTCTGAGAACAGATCATTTATTACAAGACACACTATGATGGTGCCATAATTTTTTGCTTCAAGTAATGACAGCCAATGGTCACCAACCACCAGAATAATGTGTGTGTATATCGGTTTGGGTGTGTGCCTTTGAATGTCAGTTCATGGCAGCCCCATGAACTTAACAGGCAAGGAATACTCAGAGCTGGTTTTGCCAAATTCCTTCCTCTAAGTTATACTCTACAAGACCTGGTATTGTTGATAGCCTCCCATCCAAGAACCAGAATCAATCCTGCTTAGCTTCAAAGATCAGTCAGGTTCTGGTCCCTTTAGGCTATTTAGGAATGTTCAGAGTAATATTACATACTAAAGAAAGTGAAAGTGCACGCAGTACAAATGTATGCCATTCAAAAACATTCCTTCAATGTGAGCAAACAAGGATTTAGGAGTTGAACAGATTGCCCCTAAAGAGCGGCCTACAGCCACCTCTTTCATCACTGAATCGGGGCCATGGCAACTACACACCGTGCCCCCATCTGACATTTTCATGTTGCAAAAAGGGTGGCCTAGCTGCAAAGGTGGCAGCTTTTTGCCACTTCTTCATGCAGCATGTGTAAGCACTGTGCTGAAGATGTGGCGTGACACCGCCCACTATCTAGTCAGGTGGGCTGCATGGGGGCGGGATGGGGGCAGCGTGGCAACATTGGGGTGGCCGGCATGTGGATGTTACTCCCCCACTCTGCCCCAAGATTGGCCCCACTACCTTTTTATTCTTTGGTATAGTCATTACTCTAGGATTCCAGAGCATTTAATATTCAAGGGAATTTTTCGTGATATGTCCCTTGAATATGTCTGAGAAGACTGTGGAAAGTTGGAATGGCTCAGACTGGGAAGTCTGAGGGTGACACAGAACATACAGAGAGTGCATGCATGTATGTGGGCTGGGCTCTGACGTATGCTTCTTTTATTTGCATCTCATTCATCCCCTTCCATCACTTTTAAAAGTAAGTAACTTTCACAATCATACATGTAAATATCTTTATATATTTGGGCGGCAATGGGTCATTCTCACCTGACCACAGATTCTGTGGACACAAGGCAACCTGACAGCAAGAGGATACCAGTTTTGTTTTGTTTTTAAACAAAGACAATAAGATTTCATGGCAGATTTCACTAGCATTGGTAAAATTGAATGTCATCTGCAAAGTTAAGAAATATGCTTCTTTTCACTACTGTTCTTCTATGTCCCTTTTTTGCCTGGCAACCCAAGCCCATAGTAACTGGCTTCATGATTGCCATCAGGAAGTCTTTTGCAATTATGTTAAAATATTTTTCTTCCCCATGAAAGGAAGAAAATTGTGACACAGTGAAGCTGGAAATTATATTACTTTACTCTTAAAAGAACTATGGTACTGCATTTCCAACAGAGGGTGACAGTGTATTCCAGTTTCTGCTGTTGCTGATCTCATTTGACAAGAATCTTCAAGGTGATTCCAATGTACACAGACAAAAGATTTATAGGTGTATGTGTGCTGGAATTTGGAAATAAGAGAGAGAAGAAGTGCACTCAATTTATTTATTTATGAAATTTCTGTTTCTCTTAGAATCCTGAAGAATCCTGGCAGTGGCTTATATACTATACAAGGCAATAAAACTGGTGATAAAATTATTATTTCTCATAATGGATTCTAACAAACATGTTAATGTGTATATAAGGCTCCTTTTTCTTGTTTGCCAAAGCAGTGATTTTGTGTGAAGGAAGAAGGGAGGAGCAAGACTATTAATGTGGCATTCATTTATTGACAATATGCACTCCTTTAATTCATGAAGAAATTTGTTTTATTTTTGCATTGTGCATCTTCTGCTGGACATTGTGTTGCCAGGGAACAAAATGCCAGCCATACATCTGAGGTGCTCTTGTGTGTATCTGCACATCTTTTTATCCCCTTTTGTCAGAAAAAAAAAAGGGGGGGGAGAAGAAAGATATGATGTTGCAAGGGAGATGATGTTATGTAATATATTGGGAGAACTTTACCATAAAATGTACTGAGTATGGTGTGCTTGCATTTGCCTGTAATGGAATGGAATGGGGAAGGAAAGAATGGGACAACAGAGTGATACAATGGAAGGAAAAGGCAGGGTTTCGAAAAGGTTTTGAAGCTAAAATCCTTAAATACATATGAACTTTGTGTCAACTAAGAATCTGAACTACTATCTATGTTTTAGATTTTTAGATTATGTTTTTAACTTTTGCATGTATTAAATTTTAACTTTGTTATATTTTAATTAGGTTATTTGTAAAAATTGTTTTAATGTGCTTTTATATTGTGAGCTACCTTGGGTCCCTTTTTGGGGAGAAAGGTGGCATAAAAATAAAATAAAATAAATTGCCATTTTAAGCTGACTGTCTCAAGTGGTTAAGATGCTGACTCTGTTGATTGCACATGATGGGGTAAGTTCCCACCAGTAATCCCAGTTTCTGCTAACCTAGCAGTTCGAAAGCATACACATGCAAGTAGATAAATAGGTACCACTTCGGTGGAAAGGTAAACAGCATTCTGTGCAATCATGCTGGCCACATGATCACAGAGTATTTTCTGACAACGCTGGCTCTTTGGTAACAAAGATGAGCACCATCTCCTATGGTTGGACATGACTTGACAACCTTGTCAATGAGGAATACCTTTACCTACCTTACTATCTTAAGTTGAATGCCTCATTGAAAAAGTTATATCACATTCTGCACTTTAATCTTAGATTAAGCTTCCTACAAAATATTTTTATGGTTGATAAACCTTTATATTAGTGGGGATATTTTTATTAACACTGAGAAGGGCCTATCTCATATCGTCACCAGCTCTACCTGTTAAGTTGATGCAACTGAGACTAGCACCTCTTGAGAATCTTGAGAGGGTTATATGACAAGCTCATGTCAAGAGAGATGGTATGTCAACCTGGAACTAAGCCATATAGGTATTTATATGTAATAGCCAGCACTTTGAATTGTGCTTGGAAATAGACTGGCAGCTGTTGTAGCAAGGGAGTTGTATTGGTCCTGTAACCAGTCCCAGTTAAATATTCAGGAGTGGGCTTCAGTACAAGATCTTATAATGCTAGTGAACTTTTAATCAATCTGATCCCTTTTATAATGTTTTGGGAATCTTTGGTTATCTACATGAGGTGAATCATGACTTGATGGCCTAATAGTTACTAAACTCGCCATCAGTTCCAGCTGTTGAAATATGATCTTATGCATCTCCCTTTTATGAGCTTGCTTTATCTTCCATGATTTCCCTTCTTTCTTTTTCTTCATATCCAGTTCCAACTTTTATCTTTATTTTTCTATCTTTCCATTCTTTCCCTTTCAAATTCTCTCATTTCTTTCCCCCTCATTTTAGCTCCTTTTCACATTCCAATTTAGCCTGCTCCATTTAGTTTCCTTATCCTCTAGTGCTTTGTCTGTTGTTTCTTATATGGTGTCTGCCAAATTTATTCCTGTTATCACTAATATCTTCACATCCCTTGTGGAGTCTTTCACTTTCTTGCAAGCTATACCTTCTAATATTTCTTTACATATTACCTTTTTGTTTACTCCAGTAAATACTCAGTTAACAAAAAAGACTTTCTCTCTCCTTCCTTCCTTCCTTCCTTCCTTCCTTTTTTCCTTTTCACTCCTGTTTCTCCAGTGATTCCTGAGACAGGCTGCCTTTATGATTTCTTGCCTTCCATACCTACATAACTTGGAAGAGGATAGAGGCTTGGTGTATTACTACAATAGACTTTGATATGTGAGACCATGTATGGAGCAGGTGAGAATCTGACATCCCATGAGTCATTTTTTCCATGAGCATGCAATCACATTGCATGAAGAAACCTGTCACACCACAAAATATTCCCTTTCTTTTGCATGCAGATCAGCAGTCCATCTTTTAATTATTTTTGGATATGGAATACACTTCCTATTGATGTTACAAAGTAATTGGCCTCTGAGCAAATCACTGGCTGCACTGGGAGGGAAAGGTAGCCAATTCGTCTCATATTTCAGAAAAGAGAATTTCTTGGACATTCAGAGTGAAGCCTACCAGAAGGTAATATTCACTGATTTCTAGGGGAAAACCTGATCTTTCAGACTTTGTGGACTACAATATGAAATTATAGATGTATGTTGACTTGAACATAAGTCATAGAGCAGCGAATAGAGATCTCTGCATTATTGTTACTATGGCTATTTACTCAGGAGACTTAAAGTTTCATGTAAGAAGAACAATTCATATGGCTATCAATTGCTACAGTCATCTGTGTCAAGTTGTCTTCTCTCTGTGATATTGCTGGCCAATGATCTTACTTGTTCACACTCTGAAAGCATAATTTGCTTTAGCAGCAGCCAAGAGTCAGAAAGATGGTGTGGGAAACACAGTTTCTTCTTCATCTCTATTCTTGAAGAATCACTTCCAAAGGAGGACTGATATTCCTCCACCAGCCTTTACCTACCAAACCAAACACAGCCTTCCAGCCATATCTGGTCTCACTAGGGCTTGATGAACATCCTATTTGCAATGGCATGTCCATACTCCCAAAACAGCGTGATGGCAAATATTATGTAAATATCTGACTTGGTAGGTCACAAGTTTTGCAGGCATGTCATGTAGCAGTGGTACTTGAAGTGACAGACTAGTGTCAGTCTGTAACCTTTTGGCTGCCAGTACCTGTCAAGTCTGTACAGAAGAAAGAAGTACTGTGGGTGGGCCACAGAGAAGTTCTAGTCTGCAAGTCATTAACTGGTAAATTTACAGGAAATAAAGAAATAGTGGTAGCTAATGACAGAAATATGGAACCAGGCCCTGGCAGAATATAGCTCTTCTGTGTACCACATCCAGCATTTTTTTATTTCTTCTTTGTTCTTGTCATATAGCATTTGAATTTTTGGTTTTAACATCCCTTTAATTTCCCTTATCTTGTTCAAGAGATCTCTTGTTTTTTTCTTTTCTGTTTTTTTCTTTCTGTCGGACTGCTGCTATAATACTAATACACCTATTTCATTTTGTTTTTTTTTAAAAAAATCTTTATCGCCCTTTGGGAGTGATCAGCTTTAATATATTATGGGGAGCACAGGGCTGCTCTTGGGGTCATATATAGCTCAAAAGCCACAGTTTGCCCTGTCTTTGTTTAGACTGTCAAGCAAGCATAAAACAATTAAACATCATGGATACTTCCCAGGATGTTGTATTGTCAAGTGGACTAGTAGCATCCTGCCAGCATGGTGTTGTCTTCAAAGTGTTTAAAGGATTCTATTAATTGTAGAAGAGTTCCTTTTGACAGAACTTTTCAGAACAAAGCCAGAAGCAAATCATGCCATAGCTATAATGTGTGCAGAAAGAATAATGAATCACATCAATGAACATAGGGACAGGTTATAATTTAGCTTCTTCAGATAGTGGCTGAAGTTCACACATTGTAAATTCCTAAGGCAAACATGCTCACCAGTCAAGTATCATGATGACCTATGCTGGGCTTATGCTTCTTTTTTGCAGTTACAGGCAGATAGCCAAAATTGAGTGGGCTACTAAACAAAGTTAATGGGCTGAATTTGGAGTTCTGCAAACCTTGGAAAGCTATTTTGGTGTGAGATAGCTGTCATCTGTTTCTGTCCTTTCATCTGTAGTGGCTTTCTCGAATATGCACTTCCATCTCTATCCAGATGTCTTTGAAATTCGAGTCCCTTACTTATTTCATATGCTCTCTGAGGAGCAAATGAAATAAATGAAATGCTACATTTGTCAGCTATTCTGACTACATTGTCATATGATCAGTATCCAAGCATCTGCCACAATGCCAAAGGTGCTGAAAACATCTTCCAACACTTTTTGAAGCCACAGAATAATAAGTAGTGGATCTTGTAACGTCTGTGTAAATGAAATAGCTGGGGGGGGGGGGGGAATCCATACCATATCCAGTGGTATCACTAACTTTTCTTCAATATTTTTTTGCAAGCACGCAATTTTTTGTAGTAAATGTACATATTTTTTAGGGATTTGATTGTTAGGCACGGTTGCAGAATAGAAAGACAATGGACAGACAGAGATGAGAATCTCATTGAAAAAAGCTTCAATTGGTCCCTTTTGTCTATTTCGATGTTGATTTCTGACTATCACTCAAAGGTCCTTCCTTTTCCTTGCCACTCACCCGATTCTTGTAGCAACATTGTGAACAAGTTGTTTTTATTTGCTTGCTTGCCAGCAAAAACCTTGTTGGCTAATGCATAATAAGCTTGATATTTTACTGAGAGCAAAAGTACATTGATGATCTGCATTGCATAAATATGGCAAAATGTCATATTGTCTTGAAATTGAGTCCAGTTCTCTCAATGGAAAACTTTATGGCGTTCACTTGGAACTGATTCTAATGAGTCTCACTGACATGATAAAAGGCACTTACAGAGAAGGTTATATAAAATTCACCAAAGTTCATGAGATGTGGGGAAAAGGTACAAAAATAATAGCATGATGATGCATAGCATGTCCTTTGACGTTAATCCTACTGTAGCTATATTTGCTCCCCACCCACTGCATTACACAAGGCCCAAAGTAAATATAGTCTCAGATGTAACAATGAAGATTCCTGGCACCAGATATTTGCACCTGGGGCAAGGGGCATACCATTATATCTGGTTACGTGGAAGTATCTGACTCCTCCCAGTGGTGTCACTGGTGGGGTGAGGGGGATGCGACCTGCACTGGGTGACCCCTCAGAAGAGGGATGACACCAAGGCAGGCACTCCTCCTGCTGCAAGGTGAGAAGGGTTGAGTGGTCCTCTCCTGCCTTCACTGCGGCAGCACCAGTATCCTCATGCAGAAGCCTGCAGCCCAGCATCACAGGACAGGGCCAAGCAGTCCCCTCCTGGCTTTGCTGTGGTGGTGCCAGTCTACACATGAGGAGGCTGACATCTCAGCAGTACAGGAGAGAGCTGGCACAACCTTTTGGCTGCTCCCAGCAGCTCCTCACCCACTGATAGCCTCTTCAGCCCCCCAGCAGATCCACCAGCAACCACATCACCCTGGTAGTCCTTCCAGCACCCACCACTCACCAGGTGATACCAGGGGCGGGGTTGCCAGTGACTCTTCCCATTGGTATCATTGTGCCAGTTGTTGAGAACTGCCAAATGTTGTTCCCACCACATAGGAATGCACATAAACATATATAGCCAAAATTTTCATACAGCTTATTTACTGCTTTGGAAATTGATTTTTTTTCTACATAGACAAAACAGGGGGGCAAGCAACAATCTGAACAACAAATCATGCTATTTTTATGTCTATCTCTCACTCTCATTTTTCAAGAAAAATTCATGGCCATTTCCTGAAAAACTTGAACAAATCTATTTTGTGTGAATATAATAAAATAATTTTAATTCTGCTGAAGAGTAAACCTCATGAGTAGGCTGCTGCTGTTTGGCCTGAAAAAGGTGTTGACTGTATGGTGTAGTCTTTGACATGATGACATGAATGTTGTCTTTAATATCCAATTAATTTTGGCTTCTTGTTTTGATGGCAACAAGGTATGTAGGAGCTTGGCCTACGTAGTATGCAGTTCTTCAGCAGCATCCATAAATAGTGACTGCAGAGTATGTAATGAAAGGTTTATCTCATGCACATCCATTATCTCACACACACACACACACACACACACACACACACGTTTGCCCAGGCCTGTTACAGACTGCCAAAATAAAGCTGCTTCGGGTCTCTTTGGAGGTATGCTATTTAAATGATGCATGGGTCCTACGAGTCCGGAGGTTGCGCCAAAGCCACACTCCATTCCTAAGCACTGAAGTGTGGCTTTGGTGCAGCTTCTGGATTCTTAGGATGCATGCATCATTTAAACAGCATACCTCCAAAGAGACCCAAAGCAGCTTTACTGTATTTTGGCAATCTGTAACAGGCTCCAGTAAATCAATTGTATTTTCCTTTTCACTCAGAAAGATGAAGCTTCTGACCAAACTTCAGTCAATTACTTTAGAGGCTTGTTTTGGATAACCAGTAAATTCTTTATAGCAGCATAACCTGCTCTCATTTGTGACCATATATCTGGGCCAGATGATTGTACAAATACACACTTTCTTGGTAGAATTGCCACACTTTGTGGTTATATGGATTTTGCCCAGAGTCTTGGTATTCCAAGGGAATATGGCAACTCTCCCCTTTTGGCCTAAGGACACTAGTCCCATCTGATATTGGAAGCTAAGCATGGTCAGCCCTGGTTAGTACTTGGATGAGATATAGTCAACAAATGCTAGATGCTGTAGGTTATTTCTGAGGAAGGAACTGAAAAAAACCACATCTGTTATTCCTTGCCTAAGAAAACCCTATGAAATTGATGGGGTTGCCATAAATTGACAGATGACTTGAAGGTCCATGCACACATGTACACATATGCTTTTTTTTGTATCTATCTCAAGACTGCTGATCCAGTGACAGTGGAACTGTGCTTTCCGCAGTACCGTTATTACCACTGATCTAGGCCCTATAGTAAATAGAAAACTCTCAGAGTTATTTCGCACTCTTAGATGATAAAATGATATTTATAATGGATTTTATTTTATTTTTTCAAATAATAAATAATCTTTTAATTCTCTTAAACAAAGAACCATATATAAAAAGACCCTGTCCACTTCACAGGAAGACGAAAGGGGCAATTAGAATAATTTTCATTTTTTATATTTGTAAATGCTATTAATTATTATGCTATATTGCTGCTGATGTTTTTAGCAAGGCAGGACCATATTCCATTACAATACTTATCACAGTGTTTCTCAGTCTCTCCCTCTCGCTTTAATGCTACAGTTGTCAGTGTTGCTGTCCTGAACAACTTGGCAGTTTTCCCTTTGTAATGTTAACACAGAATGCCAAGAAAATCAGTGGCTGAAAACTTTGGCCCAGCACCAGCTTTTACTAGTTTCATTGCTGGTTTTGTATTTCTCTCTCTCTCTCTCTTAAAATTTTGTTGAATCCATCTCAGAGGCTTAATGGAAAAATCATATTTGCATTTCTAAGGGAATATATATATTCCTTATTAGTTACAGGAAGGCCAATGTTGTGTGTTCAATGATCCTTCAAGGCAGATGAGCATGCAGCCAGGTTCAAAAACTGTGAAAGAATGAAACAGTAAATAGGCCAAATACTGAATACTTAGTATTCAGATTTTAACCTTGAAAAGTAGGATGGGTGTTAGGAGGGTGGGCAAAAATGTGCTTTATATGTGCACTGGATTCAGATATTATCATGACTTTACAAGTGTTTATACACAGAATCTAGAAACATTTGCTTGTTTTTTTGTGGATTTTGGGGGCTATGTAGACCAAAAACCCACAAAAAACCTATGGTGCCAGCCATAAAGTCATTTGCTTGTTTTGTTTACATATATTAATGGTTAGATCTTTACATTACACATGTTGTGTACAATAAAACAAACTATAAACAGTATTCAAAATACAAAACTCCATTAATACACATGCTCTTTGTGGTCCCTGAAATAAAGGATAGGTTGGCCTAGACAGAAAGACTTCAATTTGTATTATTATTTAACATGTCTCAAAAGGAAGAACACTAAACTCCTGTTACTGAAATATTTCTGTCAAGTTCTGTTTCACAATAGTTGGAGCATGTCCAATTTCTAAGGACATTCACCCCAAAAGGATGTCCATGAAAACCTAATGTTGTCATAAAACATAGGGTCTAAAGTACATTACCTTAGGAGCAACTACACTACCAGACCATTTAGCACATCAAGCATCATTTCCATACATTTCCTGCACTCAGAAATACCCTTGCAAAAATATTGCTACCCCCTCAACTGAAAACAAGCATGCGTTGTTTGTACTGTAGCCCCGGATCCAGTTCTTGGTCTCCCCTCTGTAATCTTTGATATCAAGTCACTATCAAAAAAAGGATGCCTTAGGCAAGTAGCCAAGAGAGGGACTCCCCCGCACAGGAAACCAGCTAGCCTGGGCTGATCTGGATAGCTCAGCATGGGAGAAGCCCAAGGCACTCAGCCATCATGGGATCTCTCAGATCGGAATCAGCATAATCCTTTCACTATGGGATGGCAATAGTGAGCTGGACTGAAGACTGTTTGCATAGAGCAGGCAAAAGGGTTTCCTTCTTGGAATGAAAGTCTTTTCCTCTAAGAACATTCATGCTGATTGTCTACTCATTATTGAATATTGTACCCCATTCTCCTTCCCCAGGGAAAGTCACTATAACTCCTGACATACTGCCCTTAGGACTCGTTTCTGGGTATAAATAAGAGTGCCTAGGCACTGGCAAATTGGTCTAATCAGAAACCGGGCAGAATATCTGTTTGATTTTGACTGGACACCTCATAGCTGGAACTCCATTTTCCACAGGCAGCACTGAGCCACTTTCATCTGGCTGTCCTGAAAGTGGAGCTATGCTTCAAGATTAGTAGTGTATTACCTCATAGCAACCATGCAACTCACTATTACTTACTATCTTTGTTTCATTAATTTGTGTGTGTGTGAAAGAGTGTGTTTGTATATAAACTGATAAATAAACTACATTATTTGTAATTGTCTCTAGAGTTCTCTGAGTTTGGGACTGTTATACGCAGGTCAGGTTTCTGGTTCTGCATTACTGAAATCTTCTTGCCTCCTCCAATTGAGGTAAATTAATTTCTCCTTTGAATGCAATGTGTGGTTGCCGTACCAGGACCCCCTGAATGTAGGTAACCGTCTCAAGTTGGATTATGTTTTGTTTTTAATGTGTCCCATTTTCGCCTTGCAAACTTAGTCATCTGTTTCATTATAGGAGTTCACACTTTCCAGGTTCAAAGAATCTTTGCTCAAGATCTTTGTAAATGTCTACATCAAAGGTGTTTCATGCACTGCTTCCTGAACTCTTCATTTTGTGTTCAATGATCTTAGCTCATTAATTTAGCTGGCACAAAAAAGATTTTTTCTAAGAGTCTGGGGAATGGTCTTAAAATTATGTTGATTGCACCCTAGCCCAGTGATGGCAAACCTTTAGGGACCAAATGCCCAAACTAAAAGGCCTTTCAGCAAAGGTGTGTGCTGGTGCTGGGCCTTCGGGGGGGGGGGGGGCTGGGCCACCTGGAGGCAGACTTCCACCCTCAGGGGCAAGACTTCCAGGGCGGGACTTCTTCTCCCACTCTCCCAGGCCTTCAGCTGCCCCTCTGGTGGCAGCTGAAGGTTCAGGATGGCAGGGGAGGAACAGGCATGTGCCTTCCCTCCTCCTCCCCCTGCACCCTCCCAGGCCTTTAGTGCCAATTCCAGTTCCAAAGGCAATTGGAAGCCCAGGATGTCTGGGAATGAGAAGGAACAGGCATGCACCTTTGCCTTTCCCTCCCCCTGCATCCTCCTGGGCCTTCAAATGCCCCTCCAGAGGCAGCTGAATGTCCAGGACAGCTGGGAAGGAGAGGGTCAGGCGTGCACCTGTTCTTCCTCTTCCCTGCTTTCCGCATGCCACAGAATGGATTCGTATACCATCTCTGCCACACATGCCATAGGTTCACCACCGTGGCACTAGACAATAGGGATGTGGTCTTTTTTCCACTGAAGTTGCTGTTTTATCCAAGGTCAAATATAGGTATACCAGAATATTTTTTTTTTATGTCAATAAACTTAGGCTCACACATACACATTACTGTGATGGGGGAGATGATAAAAATTGAGTGTTCTTGCCACCAGGGCTGTGTTTTTTTCTTTAAATACTAAAGATCAGTGTCTTTAGAGCATTTTGTTTTTCTATTTTTTTAAAAAAGTTTTTCTATAATGTGTGACACAATAAAAATCATCTAGTGCCGTTGTTGATTCAGAAATTTAAGTATACATTAGCAGCCTTTCCAGAAATAGGAAAGGAAGAAATTGAAAGAGACCTTTAACCCATTTTTTAAACTTAATAGAAGTTCTTTTTTCCAGCCTTCTCCATTCTTTGCCTAGTAAATCATAACGCATCAATTCAAGATAACAACATTTTACAGTCACTAGCAATCATACACAGGATTTGGAGCTTTCCCATTCTGGAGTATTCCAATTGTGTTGTATGAATTCCAACCTCCACCATAGTTACATACAAAAAGTACAAACAGTGATATTCCTTCATTTGAGGAATATTACAAGCTAAAATGTTTGGCAAGAAAGAAATGATTTTGACGTAGCTTTTGAAAGCATTTGGGAGACTTGTATCTTCAGCAATATTTGTGCTTGTATGACATTGCCCACTTGAATCATGTCAGGTCAGTATAAATGAATAGGTATGAATATGGCTTCTGGAAAAGCAAAGCATGAACATTGTCATAGCTACATGTCTTCAATCAAGATAAATTCAAATAGGCATCATGAGAGAGAAATTATGTGGCAGACCACTATGAAAAGCTGATTAACCTTAACTTAAAATAAAACCATTAACTGTAAAGCTGCTCAAGTGAAACATCTGTTTTTTAAGAGAAGCTAAAAGAACCATGTTCAAATCGGTGAATTTTCTCAAAGTTGGAAGTAGCATATTACAAGTAATAGTTGTGCCAGCAATGTGTTATTTGGAAGGTATGATGAAAATCTCATTATAGCTGGTAATGTCATTACTCTATGTGTTGTGTATGTGTTTACGTGTGTAAAACTCACTGCTTTTTCCTCATCATCTTTTAGAGGCACAGATACTTTCTGGTGGAATGGTAAACTTCGGAGAAGATCTGTAAGTCCCTTGACTCCCCTAAATTTGTGAAACTCAGGGAAAATATCCTGCAAGAACCATATCAGATTATAGACGCATATCAGATTTAATATCACAAATAAAACCTTATTATGTTTCAACCTATGTGCCCCAAAATACCCGAACCAAAACTAAGACATGGTTTGACCAGGAATGTAAAGAGTTTTAAAAAAGTCTAGTTAATGAAATTAGCAAATTGAAGACAAAGGGTATCAAAGAAACACCTCAAAACAGATAGCCCAATTACGGCAAAATTATAAAAAAATACTTAAAGAAAAGAAACAAAATACCATGAAGCACAATGGAAGACTAGGAGAGGCAGCTATTCAAAAAGACTCACAGAAATTTTGGTGTTTAATAGCCCATGGTCCAGAAACACAATATGTACTGGAGGCCGCAGTGCAAGGAAGAGACTGGGAGAGGCATTCTCCCACATCTATAAATCTCAATATGACCCGTCGCAATCAATCTGTCTTGTCAAACTCTAGATACCCCCAAAAGGCCCGATGTCAGCGTGAATCAAATTAAAGGAATCATTGCCAAACAATCTACTAACAAAGCCCCGGTGAGAACATGATACCAATTGAATTATATAGGGCAAAATTGGATACTGGTCCCCGATTCTAGCAAATTATTTACTCATATAAATGCTCTGGTGCATTCCAGAAGGTTGGAAATTGGTATTATTGCCCCAATATATAAAAAAGGTGACAGGAAAGACCCAGCCAATTACAGGCCCATTAGTCTCTTGGATATTGCTTCTAAATTATATGCTAGGTACCTCTTTGAAAAAATTGAAGATGGGCAGTTATAATAATCAATTGACAGGTACAAGCCGGTTTCCAAAAGGGGAAGTCAACAATTGATTTGTGCTTTGTGTTGAACTTTCTCATGTGTAAATATGTTCATAACCTGAAAGAAAAATGTATGTTGCCTTTTGACTTGAAATCTGCGTTTGATCGATTCTAGATCTTTGTTGTGGCAGAAATTGGAAAAAAACAAATATTGACATCGTTTATTATTTCTTGTAAGTCCTGTATTCCGATACGTCGTTACAGGTTAAAGTGGACCTGGTAGGACATCTCACTCCTAAGATTGATGCATCTGTAGGAGTTAAACAAGGTTGCATTTTAGCTCCTTTCTTATTTAATTTTTTTATTAATGACATTGTAAAAGATCTGGAGGGTTGCAATACACCCCTGTCACATTCTTGTACCAAAATTTCTTTGTTAATGTACGCGGATGACATTGTATTGATTTCTAGATGGAGGTAGGTCTAAGGAGACTTCTTGCAAAACTCTCCACATACTGTAAAAATAACAAATTGACAATTAATTATGACAAAACCCAGGTTATGGTCTTTGGAAGACACCCCAAAAAAACATGTTTGGCACTTAGATGTAAGTCAAGTAAAATCTTTTAGATTTTAGGCCTAGTTTATTCAGACGCAACATCTTGGAAGGAACACACTGTTAAATTTAAAGTACAATCCTATAGATCGGCAAAAGCTATGTTAAAGTTTGCGGTAACTAGGGGGAAACTAGTAAATCCTGCCTTAATAGTATATAAAGCCAAAACAACGGCAGTTTCTATATGGGGCGGAGGTTTGGGGTACCACAGGTAAACCAAACAAACCTGGAAACCCCCCCGCCCCCCCCCCCCCGAATTACTTTTGAGGTCGTTGCTGGGCCTTCCCAGAGACACACCAACTGCCATGCTTAGATTGGAAACCAACATGCTTAGTATAAAAGCCTTATAGATAAGAGATTTTATGTTACTGGCTTAAAGTTCAGAAGATGGATATAATAGACTTCCAAAGAAAGTTTGATAGAATTGAATAACCGCATGCTCAATAAGAACTGGGTACATCAGGCTGCACAATTAATTATCAAATATGGAATTTGATTAGCTGAAATTAATGAACTCCAACTGGAGCACCGTAGTCTATTAAGAACATAATAAGTGAAACATCGTACAAAATTCTCCATACTGCTTATCTGTCCTCATGTGCCCCCCTATACTATAAACTCAAGAAGTTTTGTATTTTTCCAGATTTTTTGTTAGTTACATTTGCAAATTTACGGAAAGCTTTTACCGAATTAAGATTAAAATTGATGGTACCGCATACAGAGATGGAAGATATAGAGTATTCCTCCAAAAGAACGTACTTGTATATATGTTGTCAAGAGGTAGAGGACCTTGTTCCTTATATGTTTTTTTGTCCTCTCTACCAAGAACCAAGAGAAGGTTTATTACACCATATATAGAAACCAGCCCCAGTCAAAATCCACAGGATATAATTTTTTATCTTCTATTGGACCTGAATAAATATGTAACCTGGAGTAGCTTTGTTGCCTTAGCAGCTAAAAAATCAGGAATAAGTATATACCAGGGATAGCCATAAACTGTAAAGGTGATGCTCTATTTGACAAAATTTTAATGCATAATGACAATTGTTGCTTGTTTGTTTAGAAATTCTATACTAGATACAAGATACCTGCATTTTAGATATAATTTCCATGTATTTTTATATTGATATATGTTGTTGTATTGTTATTTGTTGTGCTGTGCAATGACCTTTGGTCCAAAGCAAAAAGTTTGATTTGATTTGTGGTAAAACTCACGCTTTTCCCCACATTCTTTGAGGCCACAGATACTTTCGCATCTTTATGCCACTGCCTATGTAGTTGCTGTGTTTACTTCTCAGAAGGGGTACTGTAAAAAAAAAAACACACACAACACCTCAAAATGTAATGTGAAAGCCACAGGCAATGCAACAAGCAACAAGAAAACTGAGTAATAGTAATGAAGAATGTGTGGGCAATATGTTTAAAAGTCACAATACTGATTCCTTTTTGAAACTTTATTTTGTTATTTCAGCTATGTTGTCAAGGGGAACGCTTGTAAAAACAACCAAATCTTTTCCAAAGCAAAAACTGAAATGGATCCAGGAACAAGACTGGAGTGAGCTCTAAAGAATGGGGCTAGAGGCATGGCATCATAATATTCTTTTTTATTTTGCCCCTCCACTCAAGTAACATCTGAAAGGAGGCAACTGAACAGAAGTGAAATGAGGTGTGTGTGTGTGTGTGTGAGAGAGAGAGAGAGAGAGAGAGAGAGAGAGAGTGAGTGAGTAATGGATTATGAAGCGTTGCCAACAGACAGCAACATTAACAATAGCCTGTATGCACATTCTAATTTGGAATAAAGATTTTTTATGATACTGTAAAATGATTCTTTGGCTAGTAACCACATTAAAAATATTCTTAAAGAAAGGAAATAGGCCTATTAGGCTTCTCCCATCCATCTCCATCCCACCAGTTCAGTTGGGAACTCAACGCTCATGCTGGAGTTATTGCACAGTGAACATGCATTTGTCAATTGTTCCTAAGAAATAATATTCAAAAACATGAAAGTAGGGATATAATTCACTATTCTGAAAGACTGATACTGGAAATGTATTGCAGTATGAGGAGAAAAATCTAATTTTCATTTCACAGCCCAAGTATCTCTACAGATTTGAAGTAGAATAATGAATACACAAATTCAAGTTTAAATAAAATAACGTGCAAAAAAGTTCCTTAACAGCCTTAAGGAATGTTTCAAACTCATTAACAAAATAATGGAATCTTGCTCCAGAAAAGAAGAGATATAGCAATGTGTATATTTCCTATGAGATTGAAACTGGGTACTTCAGGTAACAGCTGAGGTTTCTATGCCCAAGGCAATGAAACCAGAAGTAAATCTTTAAAAAAACAAATAGTTTTCTTTTAGGACAGAAACACAGCCAAGGACATTATGATGGCATATTTGTCAGTTTATACTAATTATTTGTCAGATTTGTCCAGTATTCCAATGTTATTTGTTAGTAATTCCAATTATTAGTATAGAGGCCATGGGGCATATTTGTGAATATGCTCAAGACAGATGCCAAATTGAGAAAATATTTATGTCTTTATAACTGTAATTTCTCCACTTCCATTACTGTCACCCTCATTGCACATGACACTTTATAGGTTAACTTAAACATCATAGTTTTCTGCCCCAAGAAGCTTGCAATTGCAGTTTTATTTGCTGGATGGGTTCAAGGGAAGAGAGGAACATTGAAAGGAGCAAAGCAAAGGGGGAAAATAGAGATATGGGAGGGATTAAAAAGGTGACTGTAAGAAACACAAAGATGTTTTATCCCATTACAATATAATTCATCCAGATGATTTAGAGAGCCTCATACTATTTGGTGAGCTGATTTATTGAAACATAATTATGGGTGCAGTTGTTTAAGGATCCTGGTTGTTGTGGGCTCAAATATAGGGTGCACTATTTTTGTAGCCCAAAAAGACACCACTGGATATGCTGTGAGAGAATGCCTGACCCTCCTCTCACATAAGGCTTATCAATTTAGCAGTTACACCCAGGCCTACAAAGCACAGCTCAATTCTATGCATATCTGTTCAGAAGTACATCATCGTTCAACAGCTCTCTGGGATGAAACACACAACTCAGGTCTACTCCTGTATGTCTGTTCAGAAGTAAGCTCCAGAGAAACAGGTTTGAAGCAGTGTTTTAACATGAAATGGTTCAAAACTGATATTGTTTTCAATCACTAACTGGATTTCCCTACTTAGGTCTGAAGAAAGTCTCCTGCCTTCCAAATCCAAATCAGAACAAAAACTGAAATCTGGATCTCGTTAGCAGTTCCCTTCTCCCTGAAGTCCATCAGACCAGGAAAATGTAGTGATGGTCATTTGCAACATGTGCATCATGGGATGTACACTGCTAGCTTAAATTGCGAGACAGACCCAAGTAAAAAGATTCAGCTATGTAAAAGGTTCATATCTTTGTGGGGTTATACAAACCTGGTATAAACCAGTTGCTGGCTTCTTGCAACATGACCATAGTAGGGTGAAGGCAACATCACTGTGGGCAACACATTGTATATGTAATGGCTATGGACAATTCTTCATACACATGTGTTGTTTAACACATTAATTAATGCCTCAATCAAAATTGGTGGGGGATGTTATAGTTCTAATTGGGATCACCATTCTGAGGCCATTACAGCCCGTCTATCAAGGGGTGTATCCAAGCTGCAGAATTACAACAATTTGACACCATTTTAACTACTGACTCTTTCCTGCATAATCCTGGGATGTGTAGTTTGGTAAGGTATTCAACCTGGTTTGTCACAGATGCTTCACAAGAGAACCTCCAAAGAAAGCAACACATTGGTACATGCTTGTTTCTGTAGAGGATAAATATATGAATTAATGATGTCTATCTAGACATGTTAGACTAGATTGCATGTTAAATCTGAAGTATGCGATGTAGCAACCATTTTTAACCCTAGAAAAAAGCTATTTCAAAATTCCAAGCCATTAGCTCCCTTGTGAAGTTGCTGCTACACATCTGTGTGGCCAAACTGAGTAAAAAATTCTGCTCTGGTCAGGCCCCACCTGGAATATTGTGTCCAGTTCTGGGCACCACAATTCAAAAAGGACATTGAGAAACTGGAGCGTGTCCAAATGAGGGCGACTAAAATGGTGAAGGGTCTGGAAACCATGCCCTATGAGGAATAACTGAGGGAGCTGGGGCAGTTTAGCCTGGAGAAAAGAAGGTTAAGAGGTGATATGATAGCCCTGTTTAAATATTTGAAGGGATGTCATATTGAGGAGGGAGCAAGCTTGTTTTCTGCTGCTCCAGAGACTAGGACCCGGAGCAATGGATGCAAGCTCCAGGAAAAGAGATTCCACCTCAACATTAGGAGGAACTTCCTGACAGTAAGGGCTGTTCGACAGTGGAACAAACTCCCTCGGAGTGTAGTGGAGCCTCCCTCCTTGGAGGTCTTCAAATGGAGGCTGGATGGCCATCTGTCGGGGATGCTTTGATTTGGATTTCCTGCATGGCAAGGGGTTGGACTAGATGGCCCTTGCGGTCTCTTCCAACTCTATTATTCTATGATTCTATATGGGCAACTGTGCAATTAAAATTATTTTAAATAAATACATTGTAGAAAATTAAATTAAAAGTAAAATATGTATAAGTGGATCGGTGTGCTTGCTTTAAACCCAAGAAGCATATTTCACGAACTGGGATGAATAAGATTTTTCCCCCAATGTGTCCTTTACAGATTGGGAAAATTCTTTATAAAGTAAATGGAAAGAACACAAGATTTTTTTTTAAAAAATAAGTCAAATAAGGGAGAAAGCAAATCTAAGTGTCTCCCATCCAAATCCAAGACACCAAGTCCTTAATTATTAGCTACTGTTCTTGGACTCCCTGTGTCTTAAGTCATGCTACAACCCCCTCTCTTTTTCCTCTTTACCACCTGCAGGTCTGTCAGATGCAGCATTGTTCTCTCCATGCTTAAACTGACTGCACCAATTTTCTTGGAAGAAAAGACATGAGTTTGGCCAGTGCAGAAGGTTGTCAATTCTGTTCCATTTGATTTTTGTCCATATTTACCAAAACTGGTAAATTTCTTCCTAAATTTAATTGAATGAATGTAAAAATCTTTCTCTTTTTAAAAAAACTGAATGTAGGAAAAATAAAAATAGAACATATTCATCTATCAGCCATATACATGATTGATTTAATAGAGAATGCGGTAGTTTCCGCAATCATGCCTGATGGTGATATAGCATCATTGTCAGTGGAAAATAAGATTTTTTACAAGCACATAAAACAAACAAAGACAGGAACTTCAATATCCTGCAGTGCCATTTTGCATGCAAAGAACATTTCACACAAAGCATGAATTGCAATTTGGTTTTATGTGCAGCAACTTGGAAGGAAGCTGTCTGGGGAGCTAAATGGTTTTTGGAAGCATTTCCACTGAACAGTCTCTGCCACCCGCTGGCTGATGGAGCTAGGGGCTGCATGGAAGTTTTCAAGAGTTAATCCAAATTTCATTAGGTGATCTCTGGTGCACATCACTAATTAATGTGCACTCCAAAACAAATACACCACTGTGCAGAGGAGACAAAGTTCAATGAAACATTGTCAGTGGCAATAAGCATAACTTTGTCTTGGGTAAAAGTGTAAACATTGTTTGTGACGTGGGGGCCATTTCAGAATTGTATGAATGAGGCTAGCAGGGAAATATACACTATAAAATGAAAGCAAACTAAAATGCTGGAGTTCATGTGAACAAATGACTTGACCTGCTGGTTCATTTACATCAAAATCTGCCTACTTGTTACTGTAGTCCCAGGCAGGCATCTTTCATAGCTGTCTTTTATCCAAGGTTTGCTCTGTTTTGGCTGATTTATGCTGAGGGATTGAATCTAACACAGTGTATCTACAAATTATATGCTTTGCTGATCAGATATAGCCTGCTAGCAATGTATATAAAACTGTGTGGGATGATTTTATTCTGTGTTGACCATTTGTTCGCCTAACACAGGACTATTTCCTTAATTTTTAACAGTTGCAAAATGTTTCCCAGCTCTGCCACCTGTGCTCTTTGAAAGAGAGATGCCAGAGATGGAACTAGAACATTTTGCATGCATATGCTTTCTCCCAGTTCAGCAATGGCTCCATATGTAGGCTGGAAATGAGCATGAGGCAAGCAGACCACATTCCATTCAGATAGTCATTTTATGGTGATATTCCACCAGGCTCAGATTCTCTATTAGTTCACTCCAGCTGCTGAGCCCAGCAGGAGTACAAGCAAAACACAGCTTTAAGCAGGTATGTGTATATTCTGCCCAGCATGACATTTGGAATGTGATGTACAACTTAAGATGGCAGTCTTAGCCTTTATGTAATGTTGTTCTTAAATATTTCTATCTTTCATGGGTCACAGACATATTTGAATATGTGTGTGTGTGTGTGTGTGTGTTTCCATTTGGTACAAAGAAAGCAGGTCACAAAATCAAAATTCAAAAGTAACTAATTAATCAATAGCAGTGCAAAATCATACAATGGTGTGATATACAATTCTATTAGATATTTTTAGTTAGCCCAATCTGTTGCTGACAACAGATTGAATTGCCTAGTGCCTACATCACTAGCAGGGATGGCAGAAGGAGGCTTATTCTTCATCCTTCCCACAGTGGTTAGCATCTTGGAAGAGGTCCTTCCTTCTCCAAATAAATACATATTCTGAGAGGGTGCTCTTGCATTAATATATGTCATCAGAGGCCGCAAATGTGCCTACTTCACAAAGTAGGCACCAAACATACCTACATAGTGTTTCATTTGGGGCCACACGGACCTGTCATTCTCAGTCTCAAAATGAGACTTTTGCAGTGTGCTTTATGTGGGGCAACCCTTGGATTTGGTTCTTGCACACTTCTGACTCCTGTGTTGAAAGATTTACACTGGCTGGAAATAGATAACAAACCAGGTTCAAGATGTTATTTTTGTTTATAAAGCCCCAAACTGCTCAAAACAAGGTTATATGAAATACCACCACCTTTCTTTTAGAACACTTTGATCATTATATTAGGAGAAGAAGTCCCTGCTTACTATGTCAAAAACCTAGTGACGCTAATTTGATTCTGACACACTTCCATTGTGATGCTGATTGTGTGGAATGATTAGGTAGGATCTCAGTATGGGGAGATTTTGCCATCAACTAAAGACTCCCCAGAAATTTCCTAAATGTTAACAACTGTGTTCCTGTATTCTAGCTGATTCTTGTTACCTGTTAACTTTGCTCATCAACTCAGAACTTGATCTGAAGCCCTATCAGTGTGGCTTGGTCCATGAATGCAGAAACATAAGATTGTAGCCGAGAGTGAGAACTGGTGGCCATCCTGATGTTTGGTTTCAATGGTCACTAGTCCCAGATAATGTGAACTATAGTTTTGCAACATCTGGAAAGTTGCTGATTTCCCAGGTCCATGACAGTATGTGCAGATGAATGAACAAGTACGATATATAACATGATGTTGCAGTATAGACAGCTCCTATTCAGTGTTTCAGCTAGCTTGCTATACTCTTTTTCTAGGTATTCTCATCTTGTTTTCTCTTTCTCCTCCTCATAGAAATTCCACTTTCTCTAGTCACTGAAGATCTTAGCATTTTCCTAAATCTGTTCATGTCTCCCTCTTCAATGTGCCTATTGGTATTTAGCTACATTCAGTCCAGATTCAGATAATAACCCCGAAAACATGTATACATCATACTGAATTTGAATATTGAAATTCTGATTACCCATTGATGGACTCAGCCATAACCTTCATGAATTTATCTACCACTTTGGAAACAGCAAGCATGGTATAGTGGTTTATGCACCTCACTAGACCTCTGCAAGGCCCCTGCTCAGCCTCAGATGAAGTCAAAGGTAACACCCCTCTGAACAAATCTTCCCACCAAAACTCTGTGATAGGTGCGCCTGAGGATAGCCATGAACTGAAAACAACTTGAAAGCTATTTCAGTTAGAGGCCACCATTAGAGATTGCTGATATTTTTTTCTTCTAATTTCTTTTTAAATGTTTACCAGAATTTGCCAATCTTACTAGAAAAAAATATTAAAAATATTTGAATGTAGGAGAAACCAAAACTCTCAAATTGTTCAATCCAGGCTTCAGGCTTTGAATGCTGAACTGATAAAAGTCTGGCTTTGAATCCATATGGATTAAGTCATATTGAACTGTAGCTGCCAACTTTTTGTTTCATGAGAGGCTCCATGACTTTAACACATGTATGGCCACACCATCTTCCCCATGGTGACAATATTTGTGCCTATTCATTTTGGCAGTACCAGTGTGGGAGAGTTTAATCTCACTTTGCTTTTGATGATTTTACTAAACTCCTCAAATTTCTTCATATGCAGAAGGAAAAGAAACAAACATTTAAAAAATCAAATGTGGAAGAAAATGAATTTCACAAGAGTGCTCTATATTTAGCCATTATTACAGTTTGTCAATAGTGAATTCTAAAAGTTATTGGATGGATTCATTATTAGCTTGAGAACAAAATGTTATCAGTATCATTTGATTAGGGAGTTAGACTGATCTGTGCTATTACCATTAAAATGTCTGCAAACAGAAGTTACTTTATTCAAGGAAAGATAAGGCTGCATTAACTCTTTTACTGATCTATAATTCCGAGACATTACTGGATACAATTTATACTCCAGAAAAAGTCATTAGACCCAGATTACTGAGATGCTCCTGAAAATAGTTTTGTGCACAGACGGAGGCTCCACAGTTTAAGGAAGGCCACAAACATGACAAGCACCACAAAGAAGACCAAGAGTTACAGCAGGCATGTTCAATCATGCCCTCTGGTATACAACAATGTACTCAGTTTTATGTGAAATAGCTCAAAATTCTATGGCTCACTTTTAGCTCCCATTTTAAGGGGTACTAAAATGAAACCAGTTTCTGAAATACATGATAAAGTGTGGGATTATGAAAATAGCAATTCCTCAAACTAACAAAAAGGAATGCTCTTATTAACCAGAACATCATTTTTAAAGGTAGCCAAACATTAAAGCAGAAAAGAATCTGTCAGACTTTAAATCCCAACTTTCAGTTCAGCTGCAGAAGTAGTTAAATGGCTCATCATAAACATGCACAGAGGCCATTTCAGCAACATTCTCTTCTCTTCCAAAAATTGTGAGATTTTGTCAGTTCTTTGTGTCACTGCCGTAAATGAGGTTTCAAATGATATGCATTATTTAAAGAAAGATTTATTTTTTCCTTCAAAACTCTAGTAAATTAGATCTGTCTGTATTATTTTTATGACTGCTATCTACTATGAGTTATTTTATTGACCAGGAACTGTTTACTACACAGAGTGTAAACTTTCCATTCCTCCTATCCTAACAATAAGGAACAATCCATTGTCTCATCTATTACAAGCCTCAGTTACTCTGAATTCAGTGAGGCATAAGGACAAGACAGATAGGAAAGAAGACCCAGAGAGAAACTTAGAATGAAAAAGGGATAGTAATGAAAAATGCACATGATTATTTGAGAAGTAGTTGGGTCCAGAGAGGTCTTCTTCTAAAGCTTTGACCCACAAACTCCACTTACCTACCAACCATGTAGTAAACAAGCCCTCTACTACTGCCCCCAGTCTTAAGCAATGAAAGTAAGAGATTTAGTAAACCCCTTTTGACCCATATAAATTTAGTAGTTTTCATTAAGCTTAGTGGATGACTATTTTATTTCTTCTTCCATTAGATGAAAATATTTTAGCACAGGAGTGCAGGAACTGAGAACATATTTGCCCCATTGTTTTTTCAATACAGTGGTACCTCGGGTTACGAAATTAATTCGTTCCGCGGCTAATTTCGTAACCCGAAAAACCTTCGTAAGCCGAATTGCCATAGGCGCTAATGGAAAAATAGCTCTCTGCTGCCCTCCGGTGGCGGAAAATAGCGCCGAGGTTTTTTCGTAACCCGAAGAAACCTTCGTAAGCCGAAACAATAAATCCCTATGGGATTTTTTCGTAACCCGAAAAATTCGTAACCTGGGTAATTCGTATCCCGGGGTACCACTGTAGTTCTTTTGTGGAGGCGATTAAGTTTGGAGGATCATAAATTTTGGATGGAAAAAGCTCAAAGTATAATATACAACTCCCACTTGCATTTTATCCTCAGAGGTACCCTGTGAAATATGTTTGGCTGAGAGACTGACTCATGGACACCCAATACAATTCATAGCTGTTGAGAGAGTTGAAGTTTGGTTTCAGACGTCCAGTGCTCTAACAACTGTATGTTACTAGTTCTGAAGTTAGGACTAAGGCTAGCAAGATTTATCAATCATCTGATATAAGACTACATAGGAACTATGGGAAAAAATATACTGTAACATGTGATGTGGGAGTCAAATGCCTATCACCATATTGTAGTATTTATTTATTTATCTATTTATTTATCGCATCTAATAAATTGTATGTAATGCCCCAGATGGAATTCAAAGCAGCAGTTGTTAGCAAAAGGAATAAGTAAGAGGCACCTAGGATATTGAGCCTAGAGCAGAAATTGACAAAGTGAGACTCTAGGGTTGCAATTCTCCCCAAAGCTACAAATTTCAGAACCCCTATAAACCCCCACCCCATCAAGAACAAAGAATATGGCAGTGAAAGTCTGGGACTTGTAATCAAAAACAGCATTTTTAAAAAAGAGTTTTGTATAAGTGGTCCACCAAGAAGCCTTATATTCAGAACCTCCTCTGTTTGGAAAGTTGCCTTTATATGGAAAGTCTTGGAATAAGAAAAGAATCAATGGCGCGTTACAGACCACCCCTTTGGGGTGGCCTGTAGGTGCGCCTTTCCCCGGTGTATCGGGGCCTCAGCTGCCAAACCGGCAGCCTCCGAGGCCCCGATCCGTCACTTTGCAGGCTGCGGGGAAGCGGCAAAAGGCCGCTTCCCCACAGCCTGGAAAGGGGTGTCCTTGGGGCTTCAAGCCCCAAGGACACCCCACGGCGGCGGGGAGGAGGAGAAAGGGGCCGCTTGGACCCTTTCTCCCTTGCATTGCTGGGCGCAGCCGTCTGAAGGCTGCGCCCAGCGACGCAAACCAGGAAGGAGCTCCGAAATGGAGCTCCTTCCTGCTCTGCGAAAGGGCGCATTAAGTGCCCTCGCATGGAGTGATGGCGCCACATCCATGCTGCCTCGTTTGGAGGCGGTGCGTTCGTCACGCCATCATGGCAGCAGCTGTGTGGAACGGCCGCCGCCATTTTGTACGGACTCAGTCCGTACTAGGGTTAGGGGGGTGCAGAAGCACTGCCCCTTCCTAACCCTAGTATGTACTGAATACGTACTTTATGGCGGTCTGTAACCCGCCAAAGTTTCTCCAAGGGATAAATCCAATGTCAGGCCAATGATAGTCCACCTAAAACCAATGGGACTTACATAAGTGACAATTAACGTGTCCCATTCATTTAAATGTGTTTGTTTTAACTGGGACTTAGTTTTGATTTAGCCTCACATTTATCTCTACACAAAAGCAATGTAGAAAGGCTGTCCATATTTCTTCTAATACATAAATCACCACTTCCTCAAAATTAAACAGCATTTGGATAGTTACCTTAACAAACCTAATTGTAAGCAGCTACTCCCAGAATAAATTAACTGCTATTATAGATGAATGCATCTTTTAAAAAATTAAATAAATAAATTCAAATTCCTGTTTCTCATAGTAATTAGGTTATTTAAAAGTCTTAGTGATACAGGAAACTGAATTATAGTATAAAATATATCCAAGTAGCCTAAGGTAGCATTTAAAATGAATGCATACATATATGCATACAAACATACATACAGGGAGAGGGAAAGAGAAAAAGAGAGAGAAAACTGATCGAACATGTCTATCTATGCATACACAAATAAACTATATGATCAATAGGATCATTCTGGTTTTCTGGTTTTCCAAACAGTGGTCTCAATGGATCAAAGGGATTTGTGGTAGGGGAATAAATAATATTTCATAGAAAAGAATCTTCTTCAGAGGGAGATGCAAAGGTATGATTCTCATACTTTTGCTGAAAGAAAAATGGTTATGGGGGCTTCAAAGGCATGTATAAATGAAATATAGTGCTATTCTTCTGCAAAAAAAGGTTAATCAAACTGTGTTGTTGTATAATATACATAAGATTGGAAGAAAATCTAGGAAGGATTTTATTCAAATTAAGTTCTTTCACAGAAAAGATGCATCAGCAAAGAAATTCCAACCCCCCCCCCCTCTTCTCATGTATCCCATACTTAGATGAAATACTGAAAAGCAGCACCGTGAAACAATATAGAACAAAATAATACTTTTTGCATGTGTACTCAGAAGTAAAAAGGACTGAGTTATCTGAGAATATCCAACATTTATTCCTCTGCAAAATAGCTGTGATGATTGTGGTCCACCAGCCCAAAAAACAAACATTCCTTTGCATGCACATTCTTCAGTTCCTGCTCCATATTTGAACATAGATGAAAACAGCAATACCAATAACAAGTACATTTCTATACCACTTATCAGTAAACTAGCACTGCCTAAGCGGTTTACAATGTGTAAGCCAAATCAAAGGCCATGAGTGTAATTGTATATGTGACTACAACTTAACGTTCTGTTTCAAATGAGTGAAGCTGCCCTTTGTTAAGGTACAATAATAATGCAATTTAAGTATTCCTTCCTTACTGGAAATGGGTGTAATTTCTAGTAACTACTTAACTAGTTGTTTCTAAGCTGTGGAAACAAAAGCACAGGACCAACTTCCCACCTGAGGTGGGGCAGAATATGCCCCATTCATTGACATTCATTGGCATCAATATGTACCATACTAAGCCAGGCAAACTATTTGGTACATGAGGCACAATCATCTCTCTCCATCTCCGGCAGTTAAAAAATCAATAGTGATTAAAATATTTAATAAGTACCTTTCTTTTCATGTCACCAGTATCTACTGCTTCAGGCAACTTCATCACTCTTCCTAATGGCAGGGACAGATCTATGTTAGAAAGTACTTCAATATATTAGGATGATAGAATATGAACCATTATAGGACTACAATTACAACAGCAAACTTTAAAAAAAAATTCTCTCAGCAAAGTAATAGACTGCAAGGAATTAATGTGAACTTTCAAAACTAGTATTTTTTATTAGAAAGAAGACCATTGCTGCCAGTTTATTGTGAACTGTGCTAGAGCGGACACGAACGTCGATACCTTGTGCACCCTGTGGTACCATTGTGCTAAATTACATATGAGTCCTGTGCATTACAAAGTGCACATAAGGGGATATAGATTTCATTGAAAACTGACTTTTGATGTGCAAGGCATTCTCAAACATCAGCTTTCAAATGACATTAAAAACTCCATAAGCAAACATCTCTTTGTTATCCAAAAACAAATAAGAAAATACATATTTTTTGTAGACTTTTTTCAAGATACTGAGATTTAATAAAGCTACTATATAGCAATTTCAGGCACCAACATAATAAAGCAGTTTTAATTTGAAAAATGCAATTTGCAAAATATATATAGCATCAGTAATCTCAGTATGTCAGCCTATTGCGTATAATTAGGAAAATACAGCTACCTTGAGAGACTTTTCTAGCATAATAATAATAATAATAACTTTATTTTTACTCCGCCTCTCTATTCAGGATTGAAGGGACTTATAGTAAAATCCATACAATATAACAATAATGCCAATTATTCCCTCCCTCCCCTCCCCTACAATATCAATTAAGCATAATTAAATATTAAAATAATGCAATTAAAATAATCAAATGTAGGCAAACAGGGTTACAGGGTATCCTAATGTGATGTTCAATACAGTAAGTGGCCAAGTTTGCTATATAGGAAAGGCCTGCTGGAAGAGATCCACCTTAACAGCCATTTTTAAGTTCTCTAAGATGGAAATGTGATGCATCTTACCATTCAAGGCATGTTCTATTCTGTTCTCCCCTTTTCAGATGATTATTTTTAAAATCACAGTTTTAGTTAGGATAAACTAACTTTGCCTTGGAGAGTTGTGCAGCTTTTAAGAGTGCACCGAGTTCACACAGTGGTGCTGTTGAGAACAACCACCACCACCACAACATCAACAAAGTTCCCACAAATTGTGGGAATTTTCCAAGTACTGTTTTTTCTTGTTAAATTTTCCCAATTAGTCAAGAATATTAACTGTTTTTCACATTTGGGAAATTGTTGAATATACATTCTACTCCTAGTTATAGAACAGAGTCATTATTGTTCACTCTGATTGATCATCGTTGTCAGAAATAGAATTAGAGTAGGTTCATATTGGTTTTGCAGGACTTTTCAGTGGCTTTCAGTGCTTTTGATCATGGTATCCTGAGCTGGTTTTCTGGGACAGAAGATGAAAGTGCTGTCTCATGATAACTCTGTTTTTCAGAAGATATTGCTATGGGAATACTGAGGTGTCATCTGTCCTGCACCCATGTTTTCCAGAAACATGCTCATTGATCAGCATTAGTACAGTGCACCCACCTCATACGCAGGTGCACTATACGCAGCTTCCAGCATATACTGGAAGCCGTGCCGGAAAAGCTTCTCCCGCCTTGAAGAAACAATGGGCCGCGCACACTGGGTATGTGCCGTGAAAACAAGCCCCATTGTTTCTAATGGGGCTTGAGTTTACGCAGTATTTCCCTTATGCAGTGGGGTCTGGAACGAATCCCCTGCGTAAGGGAAGGGCCAACTGTATAATAATTGTTTTACATGTGATATGATATGATAAACACTTCCTTTAACTTTGAATAAATGCTACTGAGAGTCATACAGTCCTTCCCCAAACTTGGCCATTTCCAAGCTTTGGTATCCTTTCCCCACTTGTGACTTGGAACACTCTTTGAAGCTGACTGGGGTCACCATGAGAACAGGCCAGAGATATCCCATACCCAGATGCCACTGCCATTTGGTAACACATACATCTGAAATGCACTCTGTCTCAAGAACAATTCTTTGCACTCTAATTAGTGTCAGTGCATTTTCCTGTAATTCTGAAGTAAAGAACAATTTCTGTGTCTCATCTTCATTTTCAATACAGGACAGGTTTTGTTCTCCCATTTCTCCCTACAATTGTGCGATTTGACATTTTCTGAATGATTTCCTCAGCCTTCTGACATTTTACATCTGATTTTGACAGGCCTTCATATTGCTTACCTTATGAGTTTACACTTTAATCTCTCAGTAAGAAGGAAAAACCTAAAAAAAAATGATACTGTAGTGTGCTAAAGGCTTGGAAAGAGAGAGAGAAGAGAATAGTAGTTTACTTTGAGCAGATATATTTCAGTGGCTGGCTGCTGTGATCATTAATCTCCAAGTCCGTTCTCTAGACAGTGCCTGAAAAGTAAAGATGATCATAGAACAGGAAAACTGACATCTGACCAGCTCAGGCCAGTGTCAGCTCTTGTTATCAATAAGTTCATATCAGGTGTTAACATCAGCGCTAATCATTCAAGAGACAGAACAGCCAAACTAGCAAAAGATATAATATAATTGGGAAAGGGCCAATTAAAGGGCACTGAAAGGTCTTAGCAGTGTAGAACTCCTAAGAACTTCTTCAAGGAAAAGTTGTGGAAAATGTGACTGATGTTGGTAGAAAAAAATGAGTTTTTCTCAGACTGGCATAGAGCGAGGTCTAAATAAGTCTCCAGTTTGCTTTTCCAAAAATTGCAGATGCATTAAATACACTTGAGTAACTGTTGCAAGCTGCTACAGATAGTTATACTGTCCAAATCTGACCATGTCATAGTGTTTTAAATCTGCACAGGTTCAGATATGTGTGTGCATGTGATGAACAGAGAACACAAAGAAAAACCAGGAGGCTCCAGGAAACAGCAGTACCTTACAATAATTTATGTGGGCATCAACATGTGCTGAACAGTTTAGTCCTAAGTAGTTCATTGAAATTGAAAGCTTCCACATCATTTGCAGGTGTTAGTTCCTCTTCTGTGCCACTGATCCTGAAAGGGGATCCTTATACATTTCCATCTGAAGTTAGTGTCAATGGTGATGTCAAGGTTCCTATACAAGAGAGAAATGTTTCATGATATTTATGGATGAAACAGTTTCATGGCTCATTTTGTTTTAAATGTGGTGATGATGAGTTCTGACTTAATATTTATTGATAACACAACTACTGATTTATGTTTTGGCTTGCTGTTATTTATATAGAATGTTCTGCCCAAAATAATTTCCAGAATTCCCCAGTATGTCAAGCAGGTGAGCATCACCAGGTATGGCCAGAGATAGAGCCAGTGGGCATGGACAAAACCATTTGTCCAGACTTTTCTGGAGGCACCAATAAATTTAGCAATAGGTATAGCAATAAATATATGTAACCAATTCTTATTGTTGTTCAAAAAATCAATTAAAGAAGCAGAGTTTCTTAGGTACATGTATTTTTGGAATGAATATTTCCTGCATTCTTCCTCCTCTCAGACATGCAGAATGGTTGTAAAACTAACACAGGCCCCAGAGGCATATTGAAATTTATAGAACATCAAATAACATTTACAGAAAAATGTATAGAGGCCAAGTGTTGTTCCTCTATCAGAGAGAAAGTTACATGGATCAACTTGTGATACAGGCCCAGAACAGACAGCCAGAAAGAAGCAGCTTGAACTTGCCACTTGCCAAAGATGCATTAGGGCCATGGCAAGCACACCTTGTGGCCCCTATCCATCCTGAACCCAGCACAAATGGGAGCAGAAAAGATTTGCTTCTATTTGGGCTGGGAAAGGGCTTCCTTTGCTGGCTTCACTGGAGCCCCAGTGTGGCTTCAAGACACTCTGGCAGCATACAGCATGGAAACACCATGCTGCTGGAGCATCTTTAAGCTGCCCATGTCTGAGCAGCTTCCAAGGTGGTCTGTTCAGCCTCTTGTATTAAGGTATAACTTGGAAAGAAATGCTATGTAATCCAGAAAGAATCATAAAGTAAAACAATAACAATGGAAAACGGACATGGCAATAAACACCATTGTAAATAAAGTTATGTGCATCAGCAATGAATAGTAAAATAACAACAGTAAAAAGAATGAAGAGCAGTAAATATCTATGTACTTTAGAAAATAACAAATACAGGTCCCTGCCCTGGGAAGTTTACAATAAAAAATAAGACAACAAGACTGCAGTTCTATTTCCAGAAGAACACAATTATAGTTCCTCTGATGAAGAGGTCTGGAGACCTCAAAAATGTATGCCAAACACCCCTTTGTTTTTTGTTTTTTAATGGAGATAGAAGTTTTCACTTATCTCACTTTCAGAATGAGAACAAAAACAGCCTAAGAATTATTTTCACTACCTTTTGCAAAAACAATCGTTGGACAGAAATCTTCTTTATATAAAAAAGCACAGCAGGGGGGAAAACATCAAAAGCAAAAATAAATAAATAAATAAAGGTTCAAAAAGTTTATACTATTACTGAAGGATGAAAACCTTTGGCCAGTCATTTTTATGGTGTCTCTTGTCATGTTAACATTTTAATTCCACTTTATTCTTTTAATTTGAAGCTGAATTATCTTAATACTGTAAACAGTTTAATTTCATTTTAAAGTTCACTTTTTGTATGTTTTCAATTGTATTGTTCTTTTAAAGTGTGAGCTTTGAGTCCCAGTTTTTGGGGAAAGTGGGATACAAGTAAATGCAATAACAAAAACTATTCCCCATTGAGAACAGAAAAGGTTGTTAATATTCTTTTTAAAGATTATGGCCTGGTACATACCTCCGGGAAAGGGTGGGATAGCAGTGGCCTGTTTGGCTGTGGAGGGACGCTGCAGCAGCCAAACTGCCCAGCATCCTTTTGCCACAAAAAGAACCTGGAAAAATGGGGTTCTTTTTGTGACAGCGCTGGCACATCACAAGTGCGCCAATGGTACACTTGTGACATAAGGGACGCACAGCAACGTGTATAGGCTGCACATCCCTTACATCAAAATGGCGGCACCCATGTGGATAGGATGCCGCCATACTGCTGCCACCTCTACACCATAGAGTTAGGGAATGTGTGGTTAATGTGCGCTCCCGAACCCTAGTGTTGGCGCTGCTATGTGCCTTTTGGCCTCTCTGTACTGGGTCCATATATGCTGTCTTGGGAGCAAGCTGCACTCTACTCAAGGGGAGTAATTGTATTCATAAGTAGATGAAAAGCTCTTTTTTGTACTTTCATATTTTTTATACAATATGGTGTGTTATGAGAGTTGAAAAATAACTTTTTCAAGCTATACCTGGGAGCAAGCCCCACTGAAATAACAAAGACTTATTTCCGATTAGAGACCATGCAGGACTAATCTGGTCATTCATTTCTGTTCAAAATTATAGCAAACGTTATACAATTACTACTTATGGTGGGCATAGGTAGACTAACTGGATGGTTTGTTATGGAAAAACTTACTATTGAGCTTCTGAATATGGCTTGGAACTGGACCCAGTAGAGGGCCTGGTAGGTCTGACACAGAGATTGGAAGTCAAATAGAAATTAATTTAACTAGCTTCAGTATGAATCATTTGAATGCAGTTCAGTGGTAGAGCACTTGATTAGGATACTGAATGTCCAAGGTGTCATCTCTGACATCTCCAAATAGGACTCAAAAGGACTTCTCTGGAACCCCAAGAGGCATTGTCAGTTAGAAATCTATATATCTATATAATATTGTAGATAATTCTGACTAGATTAACCCATATTTTAACTCTGTATAAAAAATGTAGTTCCCATTCTCCTGTGTTCTGAGAGAAAGAAAATGCTGACTAATTAATGTGACTTTTCATCTATCATATATTGTGCAAATTATATAACAAAAGGGAAGCTGATAATGTGTTTATATATAAAAACCATCTGTTAATATTTACTATATGATGAAAAGCACAGTGCATCTAACATGCTGTGTGCTGTCATCAGTGGCTTCTTAGTTTGAGGAGCTTCAGCTAAAAAGTAACCAAAGTCAGGGATTTATCAATAATATTTGCAACTTGGTGGAATATCATCCATTCCTTTAGCAGAGTGCACAAAGTGATGAAATCTTAATGAGGCAGCAAGTCATATTCTAGTAGATGGGGGTAGCATCTATATGAAATTATGGTTGGTGCTGGGGGAGGGGAACAATTGAATGGAACATTTCCAAGCTTTACATCTTTACAGCCCCTTCTTTTGTACAAGTTCTACCCAACACATTACAGTCTATGCTTTATTAACCAGATGCCTCTTGGGAGCTATGGCATTTTACATCCGTTGTACAAGATACTAAGATGGCAGATTGCAGCAGGCCTTTATGCCATGTCATTTCAGAATGTAATTTCAGGCCCTATGCAGCAATCTATTCTTGAACAGCCAAGAGGTTTTGTGTGCCAAGGCATGGCAACAACACTCTAAAAAGGGCATGTATACCATTCTGCACCAGCTGCCTCTTTTGGCTGGTTTGCTAGCTTTAAAAATAATAAAGCTGTTTATTAGACTGAGGAAGAAAAACATGCAATGCAGTTTTGGATTGTTTTAATGTGCAGTTTCTTGTTTGCAAAACCCACCCCAAAAAACCCACAAACAAAAATGTTACATCCTTGCAGAGATAGATAGATAGATAGATAGATAGATAGATAGATAGATAGATAGATAGACAGACAGACAGACAGACAGACAGACAGACAGGCAATGATTGCCAGTTGGACCTTTTCTTACTTGCTATAAGCTAAGAGGAGAAAACTCAGTGGTGTCCTTCACACATATTTATAGTAACTTAATAACTGCCAGAGAAACTCAGTGAAACATGAATAGTCAAACAAGCAGAAGAGAAAGAAGGGAGGTACAGGTGTCTTTTAGTGACCCTGGCAAGAATTTTTACAAAAACGTTGTTGGATATGGGATACAAAAGTGCATCTTCCAGAAAATCCAGAAGATGGGAGACATAATCAGATGGCATTCTAAGTTGCAAGGATGTTTACTTATAACCATCTGCACCATACTGATGCCAGAATTTGCTTTAAGTCTTATCCTACCATGTGGTGTCATATGGTTTTAGCATCTGGTCAGCCTTTATTTTGATTCCTGAACAGATTATGTCATCTAGAATGGAGAGATTCATAATTATTACAAAGACCAGAGGTTAAATGGAAGCAGATATTGTGGATTTATTTGGTATTAATTAGTATGTGGAAATAAGCAGCACTGTTGTCTCAGCATGGGATATTCAAAGGTCATCGCTGGCTGCTGGAATTGTTAGTGTTTCTGGACAGGATGATACACAATGGCTAATGTCAGGGATAAATACTGATTCAGGAAGGAATCACTGCAATTGTTCATAGTGCCAATTAGAAATTGGTTTAGCAAAATAAAGAATGTGCTATATTGTTTAACTTCTGCCCTGTTTGATGCTCCATTTTTAAAAATAGGTTTTTGAAACAATCTCTTTTCTTGATACTGACATATTGAAACTAAAGGTGGTTCAGGTTTTCGAGGCACAAATATGTTTTCTTACATTTAAACATGAACCTCTCATTTCATCTCATATTTGATTTCTGAGGGATTGAGATAATGCAGTATACCTCTCTTGAAAACTACAAAAACCGGATGAATGCTGGTGTGCACATTCAGGAGATGTTTTCCTTTTCAGAGACAAACTTTGGCTCAACCTCTACAGCTATTCTCTAGGTTGATAACAATTTCATGAGATGCAACACAATATTATATCTGGCTTGAAGACTAAGGGGCAAAGAAGATGGCCCTTTAGGAGCGACCTCTGGCTGCTTCAGCTGTGTTTGGGCCAGAACTGTGGTGACAGCAAAGCTCACTCCCAGAGCATGCTGCTGCTGCTGCAGTGCCAAGTCATGGTGATCAGGAGTTGATCCAAACTGACTCCTTTTCAGTCAGGCTTTTAGGCCTGGAGTGTGGCCTCGGCATGGCTTCCAGGCACTTTAGGGGTATGCATCATGTAAACGCCACACCCCCAAAGTTGTTGGAAGCTGCCTTATTTGACCTGTATGTTTCAACTCTAAGACATAGGAACTGAAGAAGCTGTCAGATAATTGGTCCACCTAGCCAAATATTGTCCATTTGGTTGTGTGGCAGCAAGTGAAAGCCAGCAAGCACTTTGTAGGCCCAGTTATACATTTTATGTGTATACACAAGCTCCCCGACCCCAATGCAAATAGTCTTCAAAGGAGCTAGGAGCAACTGATAGCTGAGCCGCTCTGATAACCTTTAGGGTTGAAGGGCGGGGTATAAATTCCATAAATAAATAAACTGTGTTTTTCTGGTCACACAACATAGAAACATTGTGTTGGGTACAGAGGTAATCAAAGTAGAATTCACTCAAAGTTGTTAGCTGCATTAATTTCAGTGGACCAACCCCAAGTATGAATAACCAACTGTATCCAAACCACTTTTTTTTTTTTACTCTGTATGATAAATTAATTCAGGAGTATGAAACATGAGCCTGAAACACATGAGCCAAAAGTGGGGCCAATATGGGGGCATGGTGTACAGATGACCCACACCCCCAGATTGAACCAAACCTGTGCCATGGCCACTAAATGTGGCCTGGGGCTCTAACAAAAGGTGTGCAAAAAAAAGTGCTTCTTGCTGGTAGTCTGTTCAGGACCATGGCATCTGGTCTTCACGGTCCCACGGCAAACAGGGAACAACCAGGGCTGGATTGGTCAGAAGCTGTTCCAAGCTGCCCGTGTGCTTGATCCATTGGTTAGTAAATGCAAATCCCTTCAGAAGGAATAATACTGTTGTATTTTTGCAGTATTAATTTGGTGTCAGAAGTATAAATTCCAGAAGTATTTAAAAGTTTGTCAGTTGCAGAAAAAACAATCAGGATCCCTGGAGGATTTAATTTTTGATTTCTACCTGTCAAAATCCAATACAGTCCTGAGCACATTAACCAAACTGCACTGGGATGTCTACGGATTCTATAATACCAGAGAGCTTTATGAGAGGAATAGGGTCATTCCAACCCCTAGTGAAGTAACAGAAAATGAAAGAATAAATAGCAGCAACCTAATTTACCCTCAGAAGAAAAATTGTGTCTTCTGAGCCAGGAATTATTCATTTGTTTCCCTTGCTTTCTAGAAAGCTCCGCCACCCCCATGTGCATGTTTAGTCAATCAGGGTTGTAATTTTTCAGCCATTTTATTCTCTAAGGAAGCAATAAATTATTTCAGGCTGCATAATTTTCAAAGATTCTTCACAATTCAAAGGTTATTCTGGAAAAAAGTTTAGATGATTGTTTTGTGCAGAAACCAGGAATAGGCTCCTTAATTAGTGCAGAAGAGAATGTACAGAAAAATGCTATTTTCTGCATAGAAATTAAAATGTCTGTGCAGAAATATTATTTTCTATATAGAAAAATGATGTTTTCTGCACAAAATAATCATGTGCAAATTTTGTGTAAGTCTTGAACTGGAAATATTCTCATCAGTACAAGATTCTTCTCACCAGTGTTTCCTGACACTAAAGAAACACTTTTTTCAACGTTTTTTAAAAAAAATATTTTCAAATATTCTCTCCATCCCTGTTGGGAACTCAATGAGTATTTTTTTATTCTATGAAAATGTGTATACAGTTTGCACATCTCTCTTAGTCTACACATTTTGAAAAGTTATCTCATTCTAATATATATTTATTTAACACAGTTTTGTCAAAGGTATGCATTGTTTTGATTTTAGAAATGTTATAACATTCAGAGAACTGCAAATAAATGGAAGAATAATAGTACTATGGTTTGCATATCAGAAATACAAACTGAAGAAATACAAACATAGGGGTGATACAGACGGGTGGCTCCATGCTGCCCGTTTTTGCCCCTTGTCGGTGCCACACCAACTGCACCATGCGGAACTGATGCACTCGCTAAAAAGAAGCCACCTAGAGGGGCTTCTTTTTAGCAGTGCCATAAGGGTGCATGTGCGCCCTGATGCCACCAGTTTTGGCAAGTGTCATTTCGGCATACGGATGCCTGCACATGACTGTCGCGCATCCCGTGTGGCAAGATGGCAAGATGGCACACGGGCGCCACTCTTAGGGCTTGGCATGTATGGACACCCAGCCCTACAGAGCCATTAAATTAGCCCCAGCATGGCACTTTTGTCCTTCTGTATCTGGCCTAAGTCAGTCACTATGGAAAACAATTCAAATGAATATCTTTTCTATACTTATGGGGTATTTTAGATCATCAAAATGCTGATTTCTAATGATTTTCTGTTTTATCGATAATCAGTCCATCCTCATGCATGGCTTCTGAATTGAGCCAGAAGGAATGTGCTAGCCTTTTTTTAAAAAATCTATACTGCTTGCATAGCAGTCCACACAAATTCACAAAAGTTGCATGGTGGCTTCGATGTTAAGGGAGCAGTATACGCGCACTTTTTATTTCAGACCTATCCCCAAAGTAGGTGCCATATCTTGAAAAGCTCCTTATAGGTTTGGAATACAACCAAAACATATTTACTGCACTCCTGACATGAAAGTTAGTGTCCACCACTGCAAACAGGGTATGGGAATGGATTAGTGTTCCTTTTTGCTTCAATGTCACTTCACCATTACAAGAATACCAGAATTCTCATTCTTCCCACTTCTGTGCATGATTTTTTTTCAACTGTTCCCATTTTCATCTGACAAATATTGAAAGCTGTGTGTGTTTCCTCTGGCTATGAGCCATAAGTATAAAAAAGAGAAGAAAACTAATGCAAATCTATACCCATGTTCAGTATTCAAATAACCCCTGAGGCTTGGAAAGAAATTGTGTGGAATAAGAGACATCTTTCCAATATGTGAGAAGAAAAGTGTTTTGCTGGCTGCTGACTTGAGGGATGTCAGATGCCAACCTGAACAAGTCTCTGGTGCTCTTTGAGCCTTGTGGCAAGGAATATGCTTGCTATTTTCATATTCCTGTACAAACTTTTCAAAGACTCTCAGGTGAGGGGTAGAGAGAGTAAATATTGTTCTCTGAAAGTTCAAAATGGTATGATGGAGACTAAGGCTGCAATGAATATCTTTCTCTGAGTGGGTTTTGTAACTCACAGTTAAAACTGTAAATCTGTACAGCTAGAAATATTTATCTCATATAAAGAGATCCTTAGTGAGAGCTTCTTTCCCAAATAACAATCATGGGAAAGTGGCAAAGGGTCAGGAAAAGGGTTTAATAGCACTTCAGTTCCAATTCCAATTGGCAAAACACAGAAATGTGCATATTTAGTAGACAATTGCAGCCCAGACTCTGTACATGGCCTGTAATCTAACCTCAAGGAAAGACCCTTGCCTTTAAACTCGGTTAGGTTTCTGGTGATTTATCCATCATTACATTATATAGGAAGAGAGATAAAAGAAAAAGAGGGAAAGGGAAAAATAGAAAGGGTTAAAAACAGGGGGATAAAGGATCGGTTTCTGATATCTATTATTGTTATTGTTATTATTATTTAACAAGACCTGGGGGGGATGTGGTGGCAATAAGAGAGAAAAGACAATAGTCCTTGCCAGACTGCAGCCATTTATAAAATCAAATCAAATGCAAAGCCAAGTGATTTGCCTTGTATCTGTCAGCATGCAGGCCTTTACAGATTACTCTCAGGAAAATGAAAGGTTTCTCACCCCCAGGGACATCATGAGAAATTATGGTTCTCTCACAATGCTTTGAAAATTCAGAACTTTCCTGACTCGTAGCAAATATATTGGCAGCCTGGGATGATATTAAAGAAAAGAAACATAAATTTTAAAAGACAATCTCCCAATTGAAGTACTGGGGTATAACATTTTAAAAAAATCCAATGATGTCAAGAAAAACTAAATTGCAAATTTCACATTTCAGATGATGTGAAGATCATGATTTAGGTCCAATACAGACTGGTGTAAAGTGCTGGCATGGGGCCGATTGTAGGGCTTGGGATAGTGGAGTGTCCACACGCTCCTGAGCTCTACAATGCCATAACGACTCACCCCCGTCCACATGGGGGGCTACCATGATGATGTACATGTGGCGCCACATCCAAATGGCGCAGTGCCACATGAATAACATCATTGTGTGCGAGGGTGCCAAATGCACCCGGCGCACACCCTAAAAAGAACCCGCCAGGAGTGGGTTCTTTTTAGGGCTCCCAGAGGCTGTGCTGTTTGGTTGCTGCAGCTTCTGTGTAGGGCAGAAAGGAGCGGCGTCTCAGCACTCCTTTCTCCATGTCTATATCCACCTTAAGCTCCTATTTTCACATTGACCTTTATAGAATAGAACTATTCAATATAAAATTTCAGAGTGAAGTCTGACTGTAGCACAGTAGTAGAACAAATTGTTTTGTCTGTGTTGGGCCCTAGTGTCAATCCCTGTCATCTTTTATGCTTGACACAAACTGGAGAGTAGCTACTGGTCAGATTAGACAATGTTGAACTTGCAGAGGGAGGGGGGAGGTCAGCCTTGGTATCCAGTGGGTTTTTGTTCCAGAACCCCCCAATGGGTACCCAAAAACTGTGGATGCTAAAATGCCATTATTTACAAAGGCATAGTAAAATGGTGTCCTCTATTTTTATTTTTATTTTTTTTAAAAATAGCAAAACCAAGGTTTACTTTTTGGTTTTTTAAAAATATATATATTTTAAAACTATGAATGATTGACTCTATGGATAAAGAATCTGTGGATATGGAGGGTGACATGAGGCCATTTCCTGCACTTTTAAGATCACTATGCCATGAGCACATGTTAGTATGTAAAATGTGTAGAAAGAGAAGGCTTTCCCATATGAACAAACTACTTCTTTCAAAAAAGTACTTGCAAATATGTCTTGTCCAGTTAGGTTCTGGAAAAATTGTGTGTGTGTGTGTGTGTGTTTGAATTTGCATGTATATGAAACAAATGGTGGGAGTCTTAAAAATTCTTACAATAAACCATGATGGTGCAATCTTATCATTTGCTTTCCACAAACAAGTTGGTATTGGAGTCAGTTTAGGCTGGTCTACTTTCCAAGGCACAATTTAAGAAAGAATAGTAAGACAACACAGTCTCATCTGACCAGGTTTATTTTATTTAATTGTATTTTATTTTATTGCAAGTTTATTTGCAGAACAATCACAAGAACCTGATTTATATCAGAGAGATTGGTCAGAAGATCTCACACAAGACTTGCCCAAATGAGCTTTGGCTACAGTATTATTGCAACCATATGTATGCTGTGTCAATTAAAAAAAACAAGATAACTAGCTTGTTTGTTAATATTAGATAAAGCTCTTGGTGTGATCACTGTGTGTTTTAATGTTCTTCATTTGATGTCCTCTTCATAGACTTGCTGGATGGTTTTATGGTTCAGCTGTTTTGTAGTGAGCTGAGACATCAATATAAATAAATTATAGAAGAGTCAGTTTTGGACAACAGCTATAAGCTATTTCACTGTGAGAAACCTGGGATTATAACTACCTCAACACTGTGAAATTTACTGGGCAACTTTGTGCCTATCCTTGTCTCTCATCTCTTCTCCTATTTCACAGGGGTATTGAAAATGATCCTGTAAATAGTAATAGAAAAACTCCCCTGAATTAACATGAATATTTTTACCTCCCATTCTGCACAGAATGGAAGTCTTTCTTTAAGACTTTTTTTTCTCCTGAAATTCACTTTTTATAACATAAGTGAAACTGTGGCATTGCCTAAGCTTTCCCACAATACTACATGAACCTCACTCCTTCTTGCACAAATACATGAGGTTTGCAACTTCACAATCCGTCTCAACGTATGTGACAACAACAGCAACAGTGGGGCACTCTTGCATATGTTGGAGGGCCTTCTGTGTATCAAGGCCTTTCTTCCCCTCTCTATTAACATCAGTGCTAAATCAACTTTGTAGGTACAAGAGCCCTTGCAAATGCATCTGAGGAAGTAGACCAAGTATATGAAAGCTCATGCTATGGCTTCTTTTGCACAGTTATTCTGAAAGGTGCTGCACGATCCCTTTGCACATTGATATTCCAAACTAACATGGCTATTTCTCCAAACTCAAGAAAATGTAATTATATAAGACACAAGTGATTATATAAGACACAGAGCCCTAAGATCTTCAGGGTAAGGCTTTCTCTCAGTCCTGCCAAGATCACAGGACCACTTGGTGAGGACATAAGAGAGTGTCTTCTCGGTGGCAGCTCTCACCCTCTGGAATGCCAGACGACCCCTTTTCTGCTTGCTTTTCATTGGTGAGCTAAGGCATTTTTATTTAAGCAGGCATTTGATATATAATTCATATTTATTTTTATGGAGCGGGTGGGTTTTTAGTTTTGCTTGGAATTTTGTATATTTTATGTTATTCTATATTGTTTGTAGATTATTTTAATTGTTTTGAATTTTTTTGGAATGGTTAAATGTTTTTATCTGTGAACCACCTTGGATCCCTCCTGGGGGAAAGGTGGCATACAGATGAGATAGAGAGAGGGGGGAGATGATAGATAGATAGATAGATAGATAGATAGATAGATAGATAGATAGATAGACAGACAGACAGACAGACAGACAGCTAGGGCAGGCATAGAAGCAAAGTCAAGCAAAACAGGGATATTTAATTAATCACTTATTTCACTCTTAAAGCTCAGAAGATCATATACATTGACAAACGTAAATATTTGTAAATAAATATTGTGTGCTCCTTCTCTGCCTTCCTTATACATAGATTCAATGAGTGCTTCCAAAGGTGGAGCAGGTCCTGAGAAAACTCAAAGCTGCAGGGCAATTTTGAGAAACTGCTTTTCTTTCAAAGCTGACAAATCATGCCTAGCCATCAGTCCTGTGAATGGGAAAAACTCTTATTCAGAACAAATCAGTTGATTCAGACTATCAACACAAATTTGCTACATAAAAAGCTTCTTCCAGATCTTGAAACCAGGAATAATTATTAATCTAACATGGGGAAAGGGATCAAAACACAGGTTCCAAGAAAATATATAACAAAGTTTTCCAGTTAATAAAAAAAGAGAGGGAAATGAAGTCTGTTCTGATGTAGATAGACATTTAAGTCCATTAACCAGAAAGAGGCATCTAATAGGCTTAAACACAGCCCAAGATGAGTATGGATGGAGAGTCCATGCCAACAAATGGTACCAATGGCAGAGAAACCCAGTTTATTTTCAATAGATTTCAGTAAATGATTTCTTCAAGGAAGTCTGTGGCTGTGTGGTAATAGTCATAAATTTCTCACAGTTTTGTTTTGGTTTTTGGAAAATATTTTTGGAACACATGAAGGAGAATACTTCATAAACCATATACTGTCTGAGGTATAATATTCATCTTGAGTGTATATTTGTATCCCAAAACTTAACTTTAAAGTTGTCCATCTATACAAACTCAATAATATTCCAGTAATCAATAATGTTTAATACAGTAATGTGAGAAATAACTGTGGAAGTTAGTGTTCCTTCAAAAAAATAATAATATTGGCATATGGCAATCATCAAAATTATTAATCAACAAATATACTCAGTGGCATAATGTCTCTGATCAGCATCAATTCAGATTTTTTACCAATCCATTGATTATTCATATTGTTCCTTAAGTGCACATCATCCTTATTAATACTGAAATTCAACAGTGAAGGCTAAAGTTTAACAATAAAAGGTTGCCAACAGAAAACAAATAATAATATTTTAAAAGCAGTGTAAAGGGCATTAATATTTGTATTTTGTCAAATAGTGCATACCAAAGTTTCTTAACATGCATTAAACATCAAAAAGAAATATGGCTATCCTTGTCTAGGATTTCTCTCAAGACTAGCAAATGAGGCAGAGAAAAAATAGTCAGTACTCTATATCTTGGACACAAATATAGAATTATAATCTATTTATAAATTGCTGGAGTAAGACCAAATTTAGTGAATGTAGCAAAATAAATGCTCTATATATTTTGCCAAAGCCTTTTTCGGCATTCAGTAAAAGAATAAATAGTCTGATTAGATGTCTGACTATACAGAACAATCAAGTCACCAACCCTTTTTATGGTTATAAACTCTTTTATTTATGCTTGAAAACCCAAGCCATGGAGTTTACATGAATAAGAGAAGTAGTAATCTTTTGAATTTCATTAGCTACAAGGGTGATAAGCTATGCTTGTTAAAAATAATAAGCTAAGTTAATATCTGAGCATCAGTACTTTAGAAAAAAGGCTATAATTTGCACACATGATCTTTGCCTAGTTTATGAATCATGGGCGCGTTACAGATCACCTGAAAGCGGTGGTCTGCCAGCGCCGCCGGTTGCTGCGTCTGGGAACCGCAGCAGCCAAACCGCGCGGTTCCCAGATGCAGAAAAAAAGAAGCCCGAAAATGGCGCTTCTTTTTGCGTCCCGGATGTGATGCCATGAGGCGCTAGTCGCGCACTCATGGCGTCACATCCGGGCACGGCGTGCGGACGCTATGCATCTGCTATGTCAAGATGGCGGCACCTGTGTGGAACGGGCGCTGTCATTTTGTACATATCCAGTACATACTAGGGTTAGGGGCATCAGGAAGTGACACCCCTTCCTAACCCTAGTATGTACTGGGTACATACTATATGCCCGTCTGGAACGGGCCACAGTCATATAAACATTATTTAGTTAAGATGGTTCAAAAATGTGACTTACTTCTTTCAAGAAAAATAAAATAGTAAAAAAAAAAAACCCTCACTATTATCAACTGAATTGATAATATCAACTGAACTGATTCCTTTTATATGTTGGCTGCTGGGTTTACTGAGACATATGAAGTCTTGCTTTCCATTACCAGATTTATAATGATTTGTTCCATTACACAAATTTTGTCAGTTCTGGTTTGGTCTTCACTGCCATCTAGGGTTGCCATAATTGTTTTCCACAAAACCGGGACAAAGTGTAAGAAAAATATAGGACATGTTGTAGAACAAATTGCTGGACGTTCAAGAAAAATGGAAGACATGCCCAACTGAAAGCCAAAACCATCAATTAAAATGATATAAATTCATGCTTCTGAGTCATGCTCAAAATGGAGAACATTTTGACATTCTTCCTGGATAGAAGGTTGGCATGTAGCTTTGAGTGATTTGTGTGTTGGGCTAGGATTCTGGAGACCAGGGTATGATTCCCTGCCTATTGGCTGACCTCAAGCAAGCCACACTCTCTCAGCCTCCTCAGCTGAAAGCCATGACAAATCTCCCCTGAGCAAATCTTGTCAAGCAAACTCCAGGATAGGTTTGCTTTAGGGTCTCCATAAGGTGGAAAACAACTTGAAGGTGCACAACAATAAATAACAACTGAGTAGTATACTTTTAAATGCAGTGAAGGATCCAGCATGGTGTAGTGTAGAGGAAAAAGAAGAAGAGGAGGAGGAGAAATAAGAAAGGCCCAGCCAGCTGGCTGAGGCTCCACGCATCTCCTCCACCTCTGGAGAAGGCCTTGCTGCCACAGTCTCTCTCCTCTGGGCCCAGCCAACCCTGCAGGGCACCTCCTCCTCTGGAGAAAGTCTTGATGTAGCGGCTGGGCCTTGAGGAGGGAGGCCACTGTGGCAAGGCCTTCGCCAGAGGTGGAGGAGCTGCATGAGGCCCCCACAGCAAGGCCTCTCCTCCACAACTGCCTGCTGCACAGTGCGGGGCCTCAGGCAGCCGGCTGGCCGCTGCTCAGGTCCACTGCCGCCACTGCTGGGAGAGAAGCCTTGGCATGGAAGCCTTGCCCCTTGGGGCCCAGCTGGCTGGCTGAGGCCCCGCCCCACATGGCAGGTGGTGATGGAGGCCGTGCCTTGAGCCCCACCCGAGCCCTGCGAGGCCTAGCAACATAGCTAAGCCTCGCATGCCTCCTCTGCCGCACGTTTAGTGCAGCAGGAGAAAGTGATTAAGGCGGCGGTGGAGGAGGAGCTGGGAGCTGGGACCGGCTCTAAACCCAGGCCAGAGCATTCAAAATGGCTAAAAACTGTGAATGTCCCAGCAGAACCTGGGATATCGTAAAACTACAGCCATCACACCTGAGAATTAGGGTCAATGTACATTCACTCAATATCCTAGTGAGGTTGTTTCTTATTCTTCCTACTCTACAAGGAATCATACAAGAAGTTTATGTTCCCAGCTACCATAAAAGAAGAGCTCGTGATGGATGGGAGTTACTGAAAAATGATTCCAAACAGTTTCAGTTAAGTGGGAAAATTGGAGGTGTCTAAAGAGACCAGGGCAGATGTCTAAAGAATTTTAAACTGAAATGAAATTTTCAAAGGACATCCACTAGAACTGGGAAAGGAAGGAAATCACAAAAGAGTAATTCAAAGAAACAGCCAACAAGAATGGGAAGAAAATCGCAAAAGCAAAAGCTCAGAATGAGCACAGGCTTGCTAGAGACGTAATTTTTTTTTAAAAGGTTTGTTGCTATTGTTGTGTCCACAGCAAAAGGAAAAACAAGGAAATTGTAGGATCATGAGGTGGTGAAGAAATGTGAACAGAGGACAGATAAAAGGCAGAATTACTCAACTTCTTTTGATTCAGTCATCTCCCAAAAGGAAAACAATACTCAACCTGGGTGAAATGGAGCAGATGACGCAGTAGGGAAAATGCAGTACAGAATAGGTAAAGAGGGAGTTCAGGAATACCTGGCTGCTCTAAATAAATCCAAGTCTCCTGGACTTGCTGAACCACATCCAAGACTATTAAAAGAACTGGCAGAAGTAATCTCAGAACCATGGGTAATAAACTTTAGGAATTTCTTGAGAAGACCTAGCAAACATTAGAAGGGCAAATGTTGTTCCTATCTTCAAAAAGTGGTGGAGGAAATCACCCAATTACCTCCCAGTCATCCTGATATCAATACAAGAAAAGATTCTAGAGAAGATCACTAAATAGACAGTGTATAAGTGTCTGGAAGGGTCTAGAAACCATGTCCTATGAAGAACGACTTAAGGAGCTGGGGTGTTTAGCCTGGAGAAGAGAAGTTTAAGAGGTGATATGATAGCCCTGTTCAAATATTTGAAGGGATGTCATATTGAGGAGCGAACAAGCTTGTTTTCTGCTGCTTCAGAGAACAGGACCCAGAACAATGGATGCAAGCTACAGGAAAAGATTCCACCTCAACATTAGGAGGAACTTCCTGACAGTAAGGGCTGTTCGACAGTGGAACAAACTCCCCCGGAGTGTGGTGGAGTCTCCTTCCTTGGAGGTCTTTAAATAAAGGTTGGATGGCCATCTGTTGGGGATGCTTTGATTAAGAGTTCCTGCATGGCAGCGGGTTGGACTGGATGGCCCTTGTGATCTCGTCCAACTCTATGATTCTATAAGTGCTTTAGGAATGCTATGATTGCTAAAAATCAAAATGGGTTTCTCAAAAACAGATCTTGCAATACTAATCTTCCCTCTCTCTTCAATAGAGTTACAAATTTGCTAGATGAAGGGAATATTGTGGATAATATCATTATTCGAATTTAGTAAAGCCTTTGCCAAGATATTCTTGTAAACAAGCTAGTAGAATGTGGACTAGACAACAGTACTGTTAAGCAGATTTACAATCGGTTGACAATCAAATCCACAGAGTGCTCAACAATGGCTCCTTTTCAACTTAGAGAGAAGTGACGAGTGAGGTGCTACAGGACTGTGTCCTAGGCCCAATGCTGTTCAACAGCTTTCAAAATGATGTGGATGATGGGATAGAGGGCATGTTTATCAAATTTGCAGATGACACTAAATTGGGAGGGATTGCTAATACCCTGTGTTCGTAGTTTGGGGGTACTGTGTTCGTAGTTTGGGGGTACTCCTGGATCCGTCACTCCAGATGTCAGCTCAGATAGATGCAATAGCCAGGAGTGCCAAATACGACCCTTCCTAGAACCTGAGGACCTTAAAACTATGGTGCGCGCACTGGTAACTTCACAACTTGACTTCTTCAATGCACTTTACATTGAGCTACCCTTGTATCTAGTTTGGAAACTTCAATTAATCCAAAATATGGCAGCCAGAGTGGTCACTGGAAGATCTAGAAGTGACCATATTACACCTATATTAAAGTCTCTTCACTAGCTGCCTATTAATTTACGGGCACAATACAAGGTGTTGGTTATAACCTTTAAAGCCCTTTATGGCTTAGGTCCAGCCTACCTATGGGATCGCCTTCTCCCATATAATCCACCCACACACTAAGGTCCTCAAATAAAAACTTCCTGCAGCCAGCTAAAACTAGGTTGGCTGCATCCACCTAGAGGACCTTCTCTTCAGCCGCTCCCAAATTATGTATTGGCCTACCAGAAGAGATTCAAGATATTTTTTTGAACTGATTATTCCTGGCATTGAATTTCTTCATACTGAGAATGGTCTCTGTTCAGAGAAGGAAAAGAAAACCTTTGGGAAATTACCACAAATAAGTTTTTGAATGCAAAATGTATACATAAATATTTTAAATTCTCCCCACTCCTCCTCATCCTCCTCTTCCATCTTCTCTCATAATCTCACCCACAGAGAAGAATACTTTTGAAACTTTTCATTATCAGAATCTAATACAAAATAAGGAAATATTTATCTCCCTGGTTTAAAGTTCACTAGTTTATAAATCAGTGGTGTAATTTCTAATGCGATCGTTTATGCTTGCGTGATACTTATGTAAAAGCAACCAGCTCCCTCATCTCCAAATATGTATTTATAAGAAGGAGTAAACAGCAAAAAAGAGGATGTTTATTAATTCATTAATTTATTTGTTACATCTATATCTATCTTCCAATTAGCTCAAGACAGGTTACATTGATATCTTCCTCCCAACATTGGAGCGTATTACTTGGAAAAAAACCTAACTGTACCCCAATGGGATGCAACTGGGTTGCGGGATGCAGGCGGGAATTATCTCATGCAATTCACCACTGATTCTGCCAGGTGCACTTTGGAGACCACATTATAAAGCTGGGAGCTTTCTGACTTTGAAAAGCAGCCTCCAAAGCACTCCTGGGATCCAGGATGCAGCCGGGCTACACTTGCCTGGCAAAATCAGCAGCGAATTACATACAATAATTCCCATATGCATCCTGAAACCTGGCTGCATCCCACTGGGGTGCAGTCAGTTTTTTTCCCCATGCAATAAGCTCCTTTAACTTCATATGTTTGGCTAAAACAGGAAGATTGGGGGGGGTCATTTTATATAACATGTTTTCTTTTTGTAAATCGTAAGTCTTCATGGAGAAAATTACTGATGTACTGGAAACATTAAGACATTGCATCCCCCCCCCTTTCTTATTAAGTTGTGAGACTTCTTTTTCTTCCCATGCTGAATCTCATGCATTTTCTTAATTTCTTCATTTATTTGCAGTTTACTTAATTTGTATATCTCTCAGTTGAATAAGGCATGTTTTGTATATTTTCCCACAACTGTGCACATTTGAGCCATCCACACTTTTAGTATGTACAATATATTATGTTGTCATTATTTCACAGAAGTGTCCTGTAAATCTCACAAACATATGAGTGCTTGAGGCAAGGTGGACAGTTTCTCACAACAAATCTAGGGACCTGTGAAAATGATACTTTTGCATCCAATAGTCCCCCGTCCCTATTCCTGTCATATAGAACCCAATCAGAAAATGAGTTTTGTTTGTGAAAGGGAGTCATGTGGTTGAGCTGAATGCCTCTCATTTTCTACTGCCCTTGAAGAATGATCTGTAAAATTACTATAGTATTTTATCTTTGCCATGTGTGCCTAAGTCTGGCATGGAGCTGGAATAAGGTATAACCCGTTAGTTAAGAATTGTTCCTTATCTTTGTCAGAGAAAACATTTGTTCTGTTCTGCCTAAATCCTTGGGCTGTGTTTTTAATTGTCTCAGGTATGTAATTATGCAAATTGGTATTTCCATTCTGGGTTGTTTCCATTGCAAGGTATAATTCCGCAGCTGATGCCAAGCTTGTGGAGGGAGGGTGAATGGCATGCCAGTGTACATGTCACAAAAGAACAAATTTGCAAATGACAGATGACTCTTCAGAAGATTAAATATCCAATTAGAAAAGCATCCAAGTGTAATGCATTCATCTGATAACTCTCTAAACTTTCAGTCTCTTGGGAATGTTTATTGGGGACAAAAGTTTTAAAGGCTTTCAAAAGACCTGTCCAGAGGTTCCAACTAATTATTCATATGGAAAGTTTAATTATTTTGTAAAGAAACTACCATTCTACTTTTCCTTTGACAAAACACAGAATGTACCTAAAAGACTAGGAACAATTGATAAACTATTTAAAAATAATAAATAAAACTTTTATTTCTATCCCACTTTTTGTAAAAACAATCAAAGTGGCTTACAACAAGTAAAATAGTAAAAATATAATACAAATAATACAAATAATAATAATAATAATATACAGAAACCCCTTAAAAGAGGATTAAACCATTCTAAGATTAAAATTCAAACATTAAAATCAACCTAATAGTGGTGGGTAGAATCATCATGGCTGGGATTACACAATATGGAAGATGCATGAAGTATGGGGGATCTATGCATGGCTGGAAGCTATTCCAGGAAGGCCTGCTGGAAGAGATCCACCTTGACCACTTTTTAAAAGCTATCTAGTTTGGATATTTGAAGGATCTTGTCTGACAGGCCATTCCATAGGGTGGGAGCAACAGCAGAGAAAGTCTTCTGGGAGGTCGCAATCAATTTAGTCCTTACAGGTTACAGTAGATTCCTCCCAGAGGATCTGAGTGCATCGGGTGGATTGTATGGAAGCAGGTGATTCCTTAGATAGGTTGGCCCAAGCCATGTAGGGCTTTAAAGGTGATAATCAACACCTTGTACTGTGCCCGGAAGCTAATAGGCAGCCAGTGGAGTCACTTCAGTGTTGGTGTAATATAGTCATTCCTAGTTGTTCCTGCCATATTCTGTACCAGTTGGAATTTCCAGACTAGGCACAAGGGTAACCTCATGTAGAGCACATTGCAAAAATCAAGTGTTGAGGTTACCAGTGCGTGTTCTACAGTTTTGAGGTCACTCAGTTCCAGGAAAGGGCACAGCTGGCGTATCAGCCAAAGCTGATAACAGGCGCTCTTGACTGTCGCATTCACTTTCTCATATGTAGCGATGGATCAAGAAGCACCCCCAGACTGCGAACATAGTCCTTCAAGGGGAGCGTGAACCCCTCTAGGACTGGAGGTTGCAACCCAATACCTGGTTTAGGGGTCCCTACCGTAAGTACCTCCATTTTGTCTGGATTCAACTTGAGCTTGTTTTCCCTCATCCAGTCCATTAGTGCCTCAAGGCACTGACTGAGGGGAGAAATACCATCTGTTGTCGTTGCAACCCATCTTGATGATTCAAGATTCTTGATGATACAAGAGAGGTTCTATTTTAGTAGGACCTTGTTTCATCTTTATATATATAT
>NC_056525.1:157558120-157574680 GCF_019175285.1 Sceloporus undulatus | reverse complement strand
TTGAACTGTTTTTAATTGATTTGTATGGTTTCTTGTTGTATTGTTGTTCACCGCCCTGATTTTGAGAAGGGCGGTATATAAATATATAAATAAATTTTTATTTTATTTATTTATTATTTAGTCCCCCCCACCACACACATCATCTGCCTGAGATGGTTGCTTGAGTCAGTCTGATGGTGTTGCCCTTGGGGTACCATTTAGCCCTTGGGTTCTCTGAAGCCCCACAACCACCTGATGTTACCAATTAAAATGTATTTTATCTTATTTGAAAAAAGCACATGTATATGCACAACCACAACATTGATGGCCTCTTAAAAGATCCTTGATGTGATCACTCAACCATTTGTTGTGTTGGGGGAGACTTCCCAACTCTAACAGAAGATTGTTAGGATGACAGCTTCCTTTACTGGGCCATGAAAATTCACGCACAGTGGCCAAAGCAGGCTATGAAACTACAAGTGCTGGAACACATGCACGTATATCTATAAAAAACTTGAATGTATACCACCTTCCAGACAGAATTCATTGATTTTCTCTGTTACCAAAAAGTCTACACGTTTTGATTAATGATTAAGACTGTTGTTCACTCAAAGGTGTGCCAATATACTGTATCATCTCTAGCTTTCCACCTGATTTGAAATCATTTACAGTCCAATTCACAGTTCATGCCATCCAGAGGTCTTGTTTTTAAGAACACTCAATTATTAATTCCAGCTTTAATGAACTATGATTGAAGGTGAGAGTTAAATCAAGGCTTTCTAAACAATTAAATTATATTTCCAGTAGGAACAGTGACAAGAAGGAGAAGAAAAAGCTGAATGAGAGTGTTTGTAAATTTGGGATTTAGGGCAAATCTATAACAAGAGTGGCAACTGTATAACTTATGTGTGGTCTGTTGTACTGAGGGGTTGGGAGTGGCAATTGGGTTTTCTGATCCTCCCCATCTCCTGGCCACTACAATTTTTTAAAAAAGGAAAGAAAAATGGCCAGAAATTTCATTTAGACAAGATTTTATTCCTAGATGCTTCTCTCAGTAGAATTCACCATGAAAAACACCAAGGAGCATTTAAAAGTGACCAAAAGTATCTATGACATCCTTTCTCATTCCTGAAAATGGTATCTGTTTGGCCTTCATGGCATGAGGTGGAGACAAAAATAGCCCTCCAACCTGCCATGTATTTCCACCCCTGCTCTAGGTACCTTTGTACCTTTAATCATCATCATCATCATCATCATCACCACCACCATCATCATCATCATTCTTCCTTGCTTGCTCTATCTTTTTGGTATTTCTGTGCTTTTTTCAGTGAAATTCCCATAAAGGACTTTTTTCTTGCAAAATGATTGTTTCTTTATTGTAAAAACATATTTCTACAAGAGTCAGTTTTGAGTGTTGAAGTATAACCGTAGCAGATTCAAATCTGCAATCAGCCATGGAAAGTCACTGGATAATTCACACTCTTGGGCAATTCATACTCTCTCAGCCTCAAATGCAATGGTAAACGTCCTCTTAATCTTGCCACCACCATCCCCTTGTAGGGTTGCCATTAGATGGAGTGGAGTCATGTGGAGACATATAGCAACAAGAGAAATGAAAGAAACTGTTTTTATATACATTTTCATGGTGTATAAAAGTATTTTGCATTTTGTACAAAATACTTGTTTTTCATTTTAAGAAAACATAATATGGATGCTGCTGATTTGACAGAGGTACATCACTTGAATAAGGGAAAGACTCCTTTCTACAATAATTCTGGCAACCGATATGCACATCTGACTGTCTGATGCATAGCCTTCTATAGGCAATAACAACACTCAGACTTCTTGTGATTGCTTATTACCATCAGACGATTAGACAACCCAGGTAAAGTTTGATAACTCTCAGCACACATGTAAAGTCTGGTGCCTCCTTCCTTCATTGATGAAGGAACATGAGATGGGATTTTTTTAAAAGAGAAATTGCAGAACTTCATATCTATGATGACACGTATAGATAATCTTTTGTGATTTTCTTATATCACATTATCACTTTGTGGGAGGTAGAAGATGGTTTGCTAGGGCCATTGTAATTTTCTCCAGATGGCCTACCAGTGAATCCCAGTATCATCCTCATTATTTATTATTTTCTTGGATTGGTAACTGGAGAATGGGTGACTTTTTTGTTTCAGTTTCTTTCTAATAAGAATTCATCATAATTCCAAATGTCTTCAAATTTGGATGAATAGAATTTGGGAAGTATTTTTGGAGGGGGAATTGTGTATGGTACAAAGCACACAGCAAAATTCGTCCATCTATACCTAGAGCTGGGAGTGCTTTAAAGCACTTAACTACTAAAAACTGTGTGTCGGGGGAGGAAGTCCTGCTGTATATTCAACTGTGTTAGCAATGAATTAAAGCTTCTAGCCCTTCATTTCCAAGAATCTCATTTTATTTAATCCCTGCAAATAGCTTTGTTAATTAAATTTGGCAGGTGTAGACTGTGGTTTATTTCCCCCCAGTTTCTCTCTTTCCCTCTTACAGTACTTTACCAGCATTCAGAAATTCCTTTACACTTAGGAACATCACTGTGACCCTAGCCATTTTCTGGTTTAGAGAATTAGATTTGGTTCTGGAGCCATATACTAGTTGATTGCGGGTAAATGTACTATGAGTAAATAGGGCAGGATAGATAGTTGGCATGGAATAAGTATGTATGATTGCTTCAGTTTCATATTTTAGCCTTGCAGCTTTCTAACAATAACTTATTGTGAAAACTAAACACAAGCCTACACGCAGTCTCTAACATCTTACTACTATTTGCAGTTTTGATATCTGTTTCAGGACAATAATACCATCAAGACAGGATATATCATAGAGGCTAGGTCTCTTCCCCTTGAACTTTCTAATCTAAGAAGCTTTTATAAAGAGAAAGAACCATGATTAATGGTTTCTTTTTTATGAGGGGTTTCATTTTATTTCTCTGAAATACAAAAGTATTTGGTGGCTCTTTAAAACCTACTCCCATCACCAAAGGTTGAATATATGATACTGTTTGGAAGAGTAGATACATTAGCAGTACTTCAAGATATCAGATTATTTCTAATGGATATAGAAGTAAAATATAGGTTACTATAACTTTAACAAATTAAATTTTAAATTATATTTAAAATCAAAGCTGTAGTGTCATATCAATTTTTAACATGAATTACATGTAGTATGATCTTATGTATAACTACTGAGAAGTGAATTTTACAATGTCTAATGGGGCTTACTCCCTAGTAAGTCTGTTTAGGATCACAGACTTTTTATTACTATATACCAGGTGGGCCATTATGGACTTTCAGATTTTGTTTGGCTGCAACTCACCAGAGTCCTAGTCAACACATCCAGTTGTTGTTGTTGTTAATTCATAGAGCACCATCATAGTACATGATGCTTTACAAGAAAAATAACAAGAAAAAACCCTTAGTCTTATAATCTAAAGACACAACACACAAGGAAAGGGGATTGTAGTGGGGGCGGGGATCAGATCCACCATAAACTGCTTCTTATACTCTGTCTTCAAGCCCATGGCAGTTGCAGTTGGAATGGAGGAAGGGTATTTCTTCTCCCATGGGTCTAGGCATGGGAGAAGCCACGGTGATGGCAGTTAAAGACTCCACTCCCTCTAATGGCAACCCTACAAGGGGATGGTGGTGGCAAGTTTATGTTTATCATTGTCTTTGAGGCTGAGAGAGTATCCATGCTAGCCCATGTTTAGTCAGATTTCATCTTGAGTCTTTTGCCATCAGCACTCTAGTCTCCTGATTTGTTTTATCACCACCAAAACCCTAAAGAACCAGGGGACTAACATGGCCCCACTCCATGAGGGTAGAGGGACAATCGTGTCCACATCCCTGGCCATTTCTCTGTTCCAGCGATCAGCCATTGCTTTGACAGGATCACCTTCTAAAGCAACAGGGAACTCGCCAAAAGCATCAATCTGGATCCATAAGTCTCCTAGGGCAAACCATCCTAATTTCCTGCTATTCCTGCAAAGGATCTAAGGGCTAGAACAGACTGGCTGCGAAAGCCGGCTTCCAGGTGGCTTGGGGGCACAGTGTTTAGATGCCACATACCCCCAAGGTGTCCAGAAGCCACTCAGCCTATCACATGGGGCAGCTTCAAGATGCTCTGGGAACACGGTGTTTAGATAACACACAATTCCAGAGCACCCGGAAGTTGTGCCAGGGATCCCTAAGGTAGCCCAAACCTAGCAGAAATAGGTGTAGACCTTTTCCACTCCTATTTGGGCTAACAGCAGAGAGCACCTTCAGGACTGTGGTGTGTATTTGCCGTCATCCTGAAGCATCTTCAGCAGGGGCAGCTTTAAGCCTTCCCTTCCTGCTGGTCTGTTCCCGTCCTAAGTATCAATGAGTCTAAACTTTACCAGCTATTGCTCAGTCCATGACATAAGAACTATAGAAATTTGCTGCACTCTCAGATCACCATCATGCCACCCAGCTCCCAAAATAGGTCCAGAGTGTATCTGCATGGGTGATACCAAATATTACTTGGGGCAGACCAAGGGTTGTTATGATGGACATAAAGTCTTGAGCTGCTCCTGAAGGAGCAATCTCTGCATGAATGTTGGAATCCAACAGTACAACAAGCCAAGGGGACAAAATTCTGCCAACTGAAAACAAAGACATTGCTAATGCTCAAATAGTATTAATTTTCCCAATAAAGCTAGAAGATGTTACAAGGTAGTCTTGTACAGGCTAAGAATTCCAAACAGTTGGTGCAATGACCAAAAAACAAGTGAAACAACCCTCAGATCAATGTCCCCAGCAAATTCACCTCCCAAAATGAAAAGACACTAAGCAGGCCTTCCCTGCTGATCTCAGAGGACCAGTGGGGGAATAAAGTGAACTTAATCAGAAGTTTACTTTTGGGCTAGGCAGTTTTGGTCTTTAAAGTTAACAGAATCTTGAAGTGGGACTAGCAAACACTAATTAAGATACACATGTGTAGAATATGTTCCTGGTATCCTACAGAATGTTCTATCAGTTACAACATCCAAATTATCATTAACGGCAGCTCAGTGCAATAGTACATTGCAATGAACCATATAGATAATATATATTGCTTGTGAGCAGCAAATTTAATTTCCTCACAGGTCCAGTATGTTTCAGAAATTCATCTTCTATTGTATATAAAAATGTCCACTGATAAAAGCTTGTTCAGAGGGGAAAAAATGCTTTTATGCTTAGAGTGTGAATTATCCTCTTTATATTTATATTGTGCACAGACAGCAATACTGCTGCAAGTAGCCTCTTAAAACTGTGAATGAGGAAGTCTGTGAATGTTATAGGCTGATCAATCAGTGTGCACAGAACTGGATGCAAGGAGTGTGCATTTGTACCACAATGCTGACAAGGAAGGTGTGTGGATGCATATATGTTCAGACATCGTTACTGCCTGGTCATGTTAGAGAATAACTTTCTTAGACAAATGCATGAGCTAGCAAGCTTATTGAAAGAACAAGACTTAAATAGGTGTATCAGGAATATTGATTAAATTACTGAGCACAACCTAACATGCAAGCAAATTTCTGTCTCGCAATATGGCAAACTGCATTTAGCAAATCAATGCATTATGAACAGGAAATGGTACTGAGAAGAAAAGTCATGTTTGGGTAAAAGATGTCAGTTCAATGCTTCTCTCTCTTAGAGTTAAAATACAGCAATATTTTCTCCCAGATAAGCCTTAGCCAGTGAAATGATGTTATATCTTGGGACAAGGCAAGACTGAAGTGTGCAAGCACAAGCAATTGTAAGAATCTTTTCCCACTCTGATAAGTTATAAAGATTCTTAATCCCAAAGGTAATTTCTTCTGAGGAATGGCCTCCATCTCTGGAAAAGAAACATTCTGGGACAAGAATCTACAGTGGGCCATTGGTTTCTGCTGGGTTTGGTCCCATGGATTTGGCGGGGGGAGGGATATTTTCAAGCCTTGCATGACTGAATCTGTGGATATAAAATCCATGTGGATAAGGAAGGCTGACTGCACTTGAAGTTTCCACCCTTGACAAAAAGTGCTGACCCCTAAAAAGAAGGTGCCTTCTTTCTTTCTCCCCCACCTCCTGAATGCCTCTCAACAAATTACTGAGTAGGGTAGGGACTCACTTCTTTCAAGTTAAACTTCAGACACCCAAGAATCCATATTGTGGCTTATTCTGTAAAGTTCTAGTTTAGAGGACCTCTAACCAGAAATGCAGTGCTGGATCCAGAAAGGTCCAATGAAACCAAGGAAAGGCCATTTTTGTCACCTCTATAATCTTTGGAGGAACATTTTCTCTGCACATTGCTGTTCCCCCTACATGCCTGAGCTCATTCTCTGGGGGGAAGATGTGGCTGTGTATTTCAACACTCCACACAGCTTGCAGCACCACGGTGCTCCTCTGGCATTGCATCCACATGACACAGTGCCAAAGAAGCAGCTTAAAGCTGTGGTGCCGCAGCTATTGTGCCCTTTTCAGGGCACAAAAAGGAGATGCTTTTTGTGGCTCCTTTTTGTGCCTAGGAAAGGCCAGACTGGGGCCATGGCATGCAGCTACCACCACCCCGATCTGGCTATAAAAGGGGCAGCTGGAAGCACAGCCCCTTTGTTGGGCACCTAGTGTGACAGCTGACCATAAATCTCCCAGCAGCTCTGTTACTCACAACTGTCTTATCTGGGTGACTGATAGAACTCTAGGCCTCCATGTTTTGTTTTTTTTACTTTGGACTAGCTACACTTTTCTGACTCTGACCACTTACTAGCTTTCTTTATCTGTACTACTGACTTGCTGAATGACTCCTTGATTGGCTGACAAACACCCCTTTGCTTCTCTCTTCTTCCTGCTGGGTACTCCATGACTGATCTTGACTAAATTAACTACTCAATAACTCTTGTATTCTAACCACCTGATTCTTGGGACATGTTCTGACTGGAGAGAATGTCCTCATATATCAATATCTCTAGAGTAGATGGCTTAAGGTTCTTAGCTCTGTTAACAGAGTTTGCATAGAAAAATTAAAAGTAATTGTATTTGTATTGAAATTTTTAGGTCAAATTGTTTTAAAGCCTTAGGTGTATATAAACCAGGGTCTAATTTCTAATCCCTCCTGATAGAATATCAGTTATCTCTCCTCTACACCTAGACACACCCTATATGACTTTGCAAAGGCAAATTCATTGCCCACTGTTTATGTTACAATGTCCATAGAGTGAATAAGGTTGAAAGAACAAATCACATATTATAGTATTTGGGTATCTTTCCTTTGGCTACATACTGATGTGTGGGAACAACAATGTAAATCAATGTATAGATTGCACTGCTTTACCTACAGCTTACAGCCAGAAATAAGTCATATTACTTTGGACAGAGAATAGCAAACAAAGGCCCAGTACAGACCACCCAAAAATGGCAGTCTACTGGTGCCTAGTTTTGCTCCACGGGGAATCCGCAGGCTCCAGACCATGGCACTTCCCAGCGGAACAAAAAGAACCCGCAAAAAGCAGGTTCTTCTTGAGGCGTGATTATGACACTGCAGTGCGCCAATGGCACACTCGCAACATCATAATGGTGCCGCAACATGCGGATGCTAGGCGCCCTGCACGTAACAATGGCGGCGTCCATCTGTACAGGATGCCACCATTGTTCTGCCCTCGTCACGTGCTAGGGTTGAGGCACATGTGGGTGGAGTGCCCTCAGCCAACCCCTAGCATGTGACAAGGGCACCCAATAGTCCCGTCTGTACCAGGCCAAAGTTCCTGCATATGTGGGCAGGATCACTTCTTCTCTGCAGGCACAGCTTCGTCATCCAGTGCTTACACTTCAATTTCCCTAAAGTGGGTGGCTTATGGTTCTAAGTTTCCTTCATCCTGGGTATATGAGGAAACATGGGAGAGTTAAAAGGATGAGTCATAGGATAAGCTGTTTTAAAACTCTAGGTGGGAATAAGGTTGGGTGAACAAATCAGATAGTATAGTTCTCAAGTTTCTTTGCTTTTGGTATACACTTACATGTGGAGTACAACAATGTCAGTTCATGCCTAGACTGCATTGTGTAGCAAGTCCTCCTGTACCTACACCAGGAGATATATAATTTTACTTTGCAAAGAGACCGACTGGCAAAGGTCCTTCATATGCAGGCAGGCTCCCCTTGTTTCTGTTCACAGAGGTCCATCAACTACAGTTTACAGCTCAATATCCTAGAATGGATGGCTCTGGACTTTCAAGACATTGTGGTTCTTAGAGTGCTCACCTTTACATGTATGATACTATCTATACAGGAGAGGCCATTCGGAATCCATCCCAACACAGTATTGTTTTACTGTCAACAAAACCTTTGACAGTAAGGTTGATGAATGTTTGCCTTCCTGGTGCTTTGGACTACAACTGTGTTAATCCTTTATCATGGACCATGCACTTCTGAGAACTGGAATCCAAAATGTGGATTCTTTAGCCTCTTCCACAATAAAACAAGTCCAAAGTATGATCACTTTGTTCCATATCTATTCTCTGAGACCTTGCTATGAAGTAGGAAAAAGAGCTAGAGACATACTTTCTTCCTCTTTCCTCTCCTTCCTACTTTGTAATTTAGCATTGTAGATAACCTAGGTGGTTTTCCTCTTGAGTAGCTAGATCTTGTTATTTTAAGATGAAAATGCATATATCTTCTTAGTATCATGGTAAATGTTAGGAAAGATCAGTGACCTTCCCAACGAATGCCTGCTTAAATCAATGTATCTCATATGTGAGATGTCCCAGGGAATCTTCAAACCCCCTGTGGATTTTTAAATACCATGTAATAGACTTTATTACTCAGCCTTTTTCAAGTCTCTCATTATCAGGCATGAGATGTAACTGAAACAGTCAGTGTCATTAAAGAAGTGACCTTATATCGTTTCTTTCAAAAGCAAATACTATCAGTCCATGAAATAAAAGGATGGAAAAGAAATTAGCAACATTGATGGGCTAATATCATGGCTGTTAACATGATTTTGATGCAAATGAAAGTATAATTATAAAATTTCTTTCTCCTGTCTTCTCAAATCAAATGTTTCAATTAAAAAAGAAAGTGTAAGACTGACTAACAAAATTCTGTCATTACATGCTGTCATTTTTCAATCTGGTAATTAACTATGAAGAGGAGTCTGAAGGCCATATAGTTAGATATTATACTTAAGGTTTAGGGATTCTATAAAATATTAATGCTTTTCTAGGTCAGAGACTGAGAGAAGATTTAAATATATTTGAAGAATGGTCAAAAATCATATTTCTCAAGGGTTCAAAAATGATGAGAAGAATCCTGGACTGAGAAGAATCTTCACAGTTCAAGAATTTTCTGTGAAAATTCACACAAACTTATATTGCACATAAAATATCATTTTCTTCATAGGAAACAAGATTTTCTGTGCATAAAATATTTTTTTTCCAGATGCTTCCTGTGCAAAAATGCTGTAGCTGAGGGCTGACTCTGCATAAAAGCTGTACAAAAAAACACACACCCTTGTTTCTATGCAGAAATATTATTTCCTGTGCAGAAAATGTTATTTCCTACACGTGAAATTCTGTTTTCCAGTGAAAAAATGTCATGTGCAAATTTTGCCTTGGATAAGTCTAGAGCAGCAAATAGCCTTTGTAAACCACACTGTGCAGTGAAGCATTTAATTGTGAAGTTTTGTCTTGCTAAAATTACTTGTTGTTTCTGTTAGCAAAGAATTGTATCCTTACTCTAAGTACTGCTTTGTGAAAAGTGGTTGGTATGAACATTAGCCATTTGCTTCCTGGATTACAAGGGAATTGACCCCCATATATCCCAACAACTGATTCACAGTAAAGGGAGTTGGGGAGCATTTGCTGTCTTTATGAAGCCCCTAAACTAATTGCTATGTAGGAAGCATGAATATGTAACAATCCCAAGTGAATCATTTTAGATTATACATTCATATAACTACCACAAAGGATTTTTGCCAGCCACTTAATACTGTTGGCATACTCTTTTGATGTTGCCATTAAAAAATATCGCTAGAGCATTTAGTGCAAAGTGCTTTTGTAAAATAGGTACAACATTTAAACAAATAAAAGTGAAATTCAGAGATTGATTATCCACTAATGGGTCAAACAGTATTCATATTTTTATCTTTATGTGTTCTTACACCTGTGGTGGGGAACATGCCTGTTCTCTTCCTCCAGATGCTTGTTCCCAGCTGTTCTGGCTCAGCCACCTTTTGTGTGTGATATAAAGCCTACCTATTTGATGGAAGACTCCTCCACACATTTGAAATACTGGGTTGTAAACAACTTCTGGTGATATGCAATAACCTCCACTTGTATGCCTTTTCAACTTTAGATACTTCATCCATGTTATGAAGGTTAGGAGAAAAGACTTCATCATAATGGCCATGGTGGTTAATGGGGCTATACAGATCATGAAATGTTTTAAGTTATAGGAAATTTGTAGTGAGACTGCAACTTGCATAATACTTCACCATTGGCTATGCTAGTGAGAGATGTGGAAGTCCAACCACATCTGGACGGCCACATGTTTGCCATCTCTAGCATAAGGATTTGGAACTCAAAATATATTTAGATTACTTACTTATTGATAATTGTTAATAGTTTTATAAATATGCAATTGTCTTTGTTTATCAGTAAAGAACTACGGATATATACATTAGACACACCTGAAATTGATCTCACTTCATGTTCAGGTTCTCCTCCCCACAGGACCATGAAAACTGCAGTGTGAATTTGTCCTAGTCATCCTTTTGCCTCAGATGTTGCTGTCAAATAACCACAATACAACAGGTTGGAAGTAAGGCCACAACTTTATTTGCAAACAATTGGTAGGGTTGGCACAAAGCATAAGGTCAGGATCTGTGAAATCAAACAACCCGATGTTGTTTGATTATCCAAACCTGGCACCCACCAGGTGCTTGGGATGACCTAGGGGCTAAGGAACACAACTTGACCGCAAACATTGTCTTGCGTTCACCAGTTCACTAAGCCCCTAGTCACCGGGAGGCGCTCCCGCGTTCTGGCCCCTGCAATGGCCAAACGCCTGCCCTATTCGCCCCCGGGTACCTATTAACTCCCAAACCAGAGCTCCATAGCCCTGGTACAACAACGTGCAGATCCTGGCCTATGCTTCCGCCAAAGTTGTGACGAAAAAACACCCACAAAACAGTGGTGGGCGGGCGGGAGAAGCTCAAAGTCTTTCTCCCTTCCTCAGCTTGGCTCCGCTCTGCTCAAAGCCAAGCGCCAACTGAGGGCTGGGGCCGGCAACGTGGCCTAAAATAGGCCTAGGCCTCGCCCATATTGCATGCTGTGCGGAGCCCCTCCTCCAAGGCCACCCAACCAATGGGCAGCCCTGGAGGATCGGAAGCTCCGCACCAACGAGCCCGGCTCCCAGAGCGTCGTGGAGCGATGGGACTGCCCCATCCGCTACATGCACCAATAGGGAGCCGGAGCAAGCCCCAGTGCACACTGGGGCTTGTAGTTCCAGCTCTTAATAAAGAGTTAATCTGGGAGGGAGATGCAAATGAGTAATTACATCACAGCTGATGGAAGGCCCACTTGGCAAATCAATGAGCAGGAGTGAACATTTCTTCTAGAAGCTTCCAACAGAAGGATATAAAAGGCCTCTGAGATCAGTTGGAGAAGCTTCTGCAGTGGGGAGTCTGGAGTGAGAGTCAAACTGCAGTGTCAAGAAAGCATACTTCAGGAGGTTAGTTTGTGCTAGGCCAAGGCTAGTAACTACATCTCAAAGCCTTCTAGGCCAGTCGATTCCATCTCTGTATCAGTATTTAGGAATGTGTCAGTTAGAACGGTTAGGGCTTATTAATTTTATTTCTGTTGGCTTGCTTGAAATGAATATCTGATAACTATATGTATTGTACCTGCAAGGTCAAAAGACCTTGTATGATTTATATTATTTTTGTTAATAGAATAATTATTGTCTTTAAAAGTGTCTACTATTCCTACGCTTCTTTACATGTGCCTTAGTTTGGTAATCGCTTGCTTAGTTTAGAAAGGGAAGGGAACTATACATCCTTAACAAGCCCCAGTGTGTGTTAAGGAAAGGTTATTATGAATTCACTTTAAGGTGAATGTATGCAGCGTGATTTGAAGTTCTCCAAGAGTCTCATTCAGCTTTGCAGGGAGTGTGAAACGAGAACAGAAGATTTGGGGGGAAATAAAGGATATGCTGGGACTAAGTGCCAAGACAAGGGCACTGTTTGGGTTGCTTGGACCATAGGGATCATCACAACAATAAATAAACAGTCAATATAAATGAACCAGAATGGTGTAGTGGTTTGAGTTCTGGACCAGTGTTCAAATCCCCGCTTGGCCATAGAAACCTACTGGATGACCTTGGAAAAGTATCAGCCTCAGAAGAAGGTGAAGACAAATCTCCTCAGAACAAATCTTGCCAAGAAAATTCTGAAATAGGTTCACCTTAGGGTTGCCGTGTTGGAAATAATATAAACTAAATCAATCAATATATTAAATAACACTTTTAAAAAATTGAATGTCTTGTCTTCATGCTTCTCACTCAAAACAAACAAACAAACAAAAACCCCACCACATCCCTCCAAACCTGTTATTTTTTTCCAGCCTATTGGCAGATATGACCAAAAACACTTTTATTAAGCTAAATAGTGAACTTTCAGCCAACCACTTGCAACAATGGGGCATCACTTCCAGTCACTTGGAATGGTGCCTGGAACAAAGCATTACAGCTCTTTGGAAGATCTAAGGAACCCAACATGTGATGCAGCCTTCCGGACTCCAACACATGCTACTTCTGAGCTAGATCCATACAACACTTTTGCTTTTCCCTATCAAGCCAGCTGACTTTTTCTTCTCAATATGCCAAACTCCACTGCAAGGTAACTGCTTTATGGACACCATAAAACACGCTTGCCTGCCAAATCTCCCACTTTCAGCTCTGTTATCAGCAATTTATATCCCCACTTATTGGCTATTTTGAAAGGGCTGCTGAAGATTAATCCAAGGTGAGATAATCATCATCATTGGCTTATAAATAATGGTGTGTAATGTAAGTGTGACAATGCAAGCCATTGAGAAGAAGCAGATGAATGTTTGTTCCTTTAAGGCTTCCTAAAAGATACCTAGAGAACCAGTGTTGTGTGAGAGCTGATCTTCAATACTGGAAATCAGGGTTTGATTCCCTGTTCAGCCATGGAAACCCACTGGGTGACCATTCTGGGAATGGTAATTTGTTATGGCACCAAGGAAAGCTCTAGTGCCACAACAAACTACCACTCCCAGAATTCCATAGCACTGAGTCATGACAGTTAAAATGGTGTCAAACTGGATTATTTCTGCCATGTGAATGGCCTCAGACATATGTAAAAAGAGACTGCTGTGAGGAGCTAGGCCTTACAAACATTTTTTTTTAAAAAAACCCTAAACAATCTCTAACCAACTGTGATATTAGAAGCATGACACAGTCTCCCTGGCCAATATGCCAGGAGGCAACTCCACCTCCCTTTCTGGGGACTTCTTGAAAACATGTGTGCCATGAAGGAAGGCAGATGAGAAGACCAACCCAGGGATATTTATGAAAAAATCATCAAGTCAAGAAGTGATCATCAGTGACCTCAGAGACCACTTTGTTCTATTCTTTTTTAGTTTTAACCTTGTAAGCTGCCTTGCATATTTTTTACAGAAAGATGATATGGATGTGGGTCAGTCACTTCCATAGATCTATTACTATGAAAGATACCCACTTGCTCATACTGAGGCAGTCTAAGAAGCACTACTTTGGGCTTTTAAAATATATTCTTTCTTTCTTTCTTTCTTTGTCTCTGTGTTTGCAATCTGCAATACTGTTTTCAGCCACTTGGTAACAAGCTTCCTGAACCAGGTTGTCAGTCTCTGATCAACAGAGTTTGCAGCTGGGAAATAATCTAAGGCCCTCGACAGACGGGCCCTTTAGCACATCCTGGCAACATGCTAGGGTTGCCTCAGGGGGCCCACAACCCTAGGACATCACCAGGACGTCACTGCTGTGCACGCTGTCTGGATGTGTGCATGTGGCAGTGATGTGTTCATGCTGCCGCAGGCAGTTTACAACAGCGCTAAAAGGAGCCACTTTTCAGTGCTCCTTTTCTTTCCGCGTAGCCACACTGCACAATTTAGTTGCTGTGGCGCAGCTACGTGGAAAAGAGGTGGCTCCTGGCTGCCTCTTTCTGGCAGTCTGTATCCCGCCTAAATGACAGCGGTTTAGGGCAACCTCTTCCTACTGCTGTGCATCTTCACAGGCATAGTGTAGGCAGATCCCCTCCTCAAGGGGAAAGGAGCATGCATAGGAGTATCACTGACCACAATTCACATAATATCTTCATCAGCAGCATAACCATGGTCGAAGGCTTCAGTGTGTCAAACTAAAGCCTATTCTAAGTGAAGCCAGATACTTCAACTAGTCAACAAATTAATGTGATATATATGTTTAAAATGGATAGAAATTAAGTTGTCTTATAAATCAGATGCTTATGTGTGACCAGTTTTTCAATAACAAGTTAGACAAATACAAACAAAAATCCATCAGTGATACCTTTATTTACCAACCAAAATGCACAATATACTCGTTGCAAGCTTTTGAAGCTCCATGGACTTCTTCTGAAGCTCCATGGACTTCTTCATCAGGCAAGATGCTACAAACCAGACTGGAGGAGAAAAAAAACAAAACAATTGGAGATGTTAGTCAGATGCCTGTATGTTGTTTCATTCCTTGAGTGCTTATTATCAGCTTCGGATGATATGCCAGCTGTGTCCCTTCTTGGAACTGGGGGACCTGGAAACAGTGGTGCATGTGTTAGTAACCTCACGACTGTAACACGCTCTACATAGGGCTACCCTTGTACCTAGTCCTGAAACTTCAATTGGTTCAGAATATGGCAGCCAGGTCGGTCACTAGGACAATAGAGGTGACCATATAATACCTATATTGAAATCTCTTCACTTGCTGTCTATTAGTTTCTGGGCACAGTACAAGATGTTGGTAATCACCTATAAAGCCCTTCATGGCTTGGGTCCAACCTATTTGCAGGATCGTCTACTTCAGTTCAATGCACTTAGGTCCTCTGGGAAGAACTTACTGGAGCCAATAAAGACCAGACTGGCTGCAGTTATCCAGAGGGCCTTCTCGTCTGCCGCTACCAAAATAAAGTCAGAAGAAATCCAGAACATCAATAATCTTGGCGGCTTTAAAAAGGCTGTCAGGATGGATCTCGTCCGGCAAGTCTTCTCTGACTGACTTTCCTGATTAACTTACCAGGCCCCCGTTAATACAGACCCCCATGTATAACATTCCAGGATTCCCATCATTTACTGTTATTTTATAATTGGATATTATTTATCATTATGATTATTAATTGGGAATTTTAAGTGTTGTGTTGGAGGAAGGGATAATGGGTTTTATTTGGTATTTTATTGTACTCTGTGGATCTGTACATACGGGCAGGGAAACACCGCCCTTCTTTGCTACATATCGTTTCCAGAGCAGCCAAATCATGCGGGAATCATGCAGCCAGGAAGAAGCTGCCTAGAGATGCCACTTCCTGTGCACGATTTGCGGACACTATATATCGCGTACGTAATCATGGTGGCCCCCGTGTGGATGGGAGGCTGGCATGATGGCAGTGGTGGCATGTTCTAGGCTTCCAGAGTATGCAATTGTTGCACACTATGGAACCCTAGAATCGGCGCCACCACGCCGCTTCCTGCCTCTGTGTACCGGGCCTGTATTGTATTTTATTCTCATTGAAAGCCACCTTGATCTAACCAGAGATGCGGAATATAAATAAAATGTATTATTATTATTATTATTATTATTATTATTATTATTAAAGGCAAGGGTGGCCCCACAAATGGCTGAGGTTTTTAAAAAGCCCTGCCTGATTAAGATGGTAAGGTTCATTCTAGGGGGGAAAGGAAGGCTTTTCTTGATAGCAAAGCTGGAAGAAAACTGTTCACTGACTTGTGCCCCCTCTGCTGCCTTGGTTATGCAAAAACATCTTTCAATATTCTCTAAGGTTTGCTTACTTCAGAAAAAGAAGTTAAAAATGAGAAGAATCCTAAATGGTCAAGTAATTCAAATGTTTAATTGCAAGCTTAAATCATTCCAAGGGACAGAAAGTCTGAAAGTTTTCCATTTCTTTCATGTGCAACCCTTTGGGAAATAGCCTTCAACTGATGCAATGAAGCATCCCTTTCTGGAATCTTTAACAGAGCTCTGGAAAGTAGCCACATTGGCTGAAAGATTCTGGGAGCAGAAAATAAAACAAAACAAAAAAGTCCAAAATGCATTTCACACTTCTATTCTGAATTCTCAAATTGCTACATACTCAGATTTTCTTCTCAGTTTGGCGGCACTTTTCTGTTGTTGTTTTTTTCTTTTACTGACCTGAGACTTTAAAAAGTGCTGGCCAAAATCATGGGACAGTACCCAAGGCCAGTTGAACTATTTTCACATTTGAAACAGAAAATCTTATTAGTGCCTTTGTAACTTTTGGCACTAA
>NC_056525.1:157512139-157528120 GCF_019175285.1 Sceloporus undulatus | reverse complement strand
AATTTTGCAAACAAACATAAATGGTATCCCTTGGTTTCCCACTCCCCCATTCTTTGCTTGAAATATAGGCCTTCACCACAATCCATCAGGTTTACATATGTATTTGTCTGTGATGTTAGGTGGATGCAGTGAGGAATTTCAATACAACACTCTCTTTTCCCTCCACTAAAAAAAATAATAAAAAAGAAAGCTTTATGCAAGTGGCCTCTCAACAATCTTCATCCTATTTATGACCAAAGAAATTGGGTATGGTAGACTGCAACAAATTTCTTCTTTCCCTGGAGAATAAATTGCTATGGTATTTAATGGGAGTAGTACAACATAATTTAAAGCTTTTGTTTTTGGTGGGTTCTGCTGCTCTGGCCATCAATTTTGCATCTGCCACACTGCCCTGAACCTTGAGCTGTGGGAGCAATAGTGAAAACCACCAAAATGGGATGAAGGGGGATATTTGGAGAAGAAATTGAAATGTGGCCTTTTCCTCCAGAATGGTGAGGGAAAAGAAAAACCTCAGAAAAATTGAGATAGTCTTGATAAATCATCTGATCATTTCTAATTAAAATAGAGCTTGTGATTCCCAGAAAAGGGTAGTTGTTACATGGTTTCTGATTTGTAGACTCCAGACTGCAAGAAAATTGATTTCACCTAAACATTAGGAAGAACTTACTGACTGTAAAAGATGTTAGAGTGGATAAGAATGCCTCAGAGGTTGGTGGATTCTTCTTCCTTGGAGGTTTTGAAATGGAGGTTGAATGGACAACTCACAGGAGTGCTTTAGCTGTGTATTTCCGCATGGCAAGAAGTTGAATTAAATGGCCCTTGTGGCCCCTTCCAGCTCTGTGATTCCATGCTGCTATGGCTGTCCATCCATTTAGGAATGAGAAAGAATTTCATTTCAAAAGCTCTAAAAAGATTTTCCCCAGATGTGTGGAATTTATTGTATGGAAAGAATCGGATTTTTCATTTTGATTTTGTTTAATCCAATGTTGAAAAACTATGAAATTGTCATATTTGTCCATCCAGGGCTTGAAATGTTGAACTCCTAAAAGTTTGAGTTTTACTTCCTCTGTATTCAACTATTGTGTTGTTGCTGTTGTGTTCATTTAAGTAATTTCAGACTTACAGTGACCCTAAGGCAAACCTATCCAGGGTTTTATTTGGCAAGATAGAGAGGTTTGTCTTTGTCTGAGGCTGAGAGTGTGTGGCTTGCCCAAGGTCACCCAGTGGGTTTCCATGGCTAAGCAGGGATTTGAACCCTGAACTTCAGAGTCATAGTCCAAAGTTCAAACCTCAATACCACATTATATCTCTGTATTCAACTATGTTATTGCTGAATTCTCACTTTTATTTTCCCCTTAAAATCTCCTCATCTTTAACACCTGGATGGTAGGCAGGTCTCTTCATGGTCCTCTTCATGTTGGAATAGTTGGTCAACATCAATATGAGGGGGGGGATCACCACATTTCATTTTTTTAGGAATTTAACAAAATCGAAAGATTGCTATATATTTGCTACATAAAGAATTGGAAGTTTGTGTTCAATGGGTTGGATGCAGACATATTCTAACTGGACAGAAATGTATGTTAGAGCCTTTTCTCTAACAACAACAGAAGTGTCCACCTAAGGAGGCTGAGCAAGAACCAGGTGGAGGTAGAAAATAGATTTTAGGCCTCTCAAAAGCAGGAATATTTACTGATGAAATTAATTCTTTAGAAAGAACAGCCTGAACCGTGCTGAACTATTCTAGAAGAGTAAAGAGAGCAGATGCTGGAGGCAGTACACAGAAGAGATATATAAAAGAGATGAAAAATGAATGACACATGGAGTGAAGAACTTTACAAAGATGAACCTCAAATTCTAAAAAGTGAAGCTGTAATCACTTTATGGTCTTTTTTTAATGTTGTAAGCTGCCCTGAGTCCCGGACCAGGGATAAGGGTGGGATATAAATAAATATAATAATACTGTAATAATCAGAGAAATAGGTAAAAATAAATCACCAGGAACAAGCAAACTGCTACAATGGCATGACCCACTAAAAAGACAATAGTACTAGAAGACGACAGCAGAAAGAGAGGCCTGAAAACAAAAGAGGAGTTGTCAGCCTCAGGTTAGTTCTTTTGGTGCAAGAAAGGGCAATGGTTGAGTGAATTTGGCTCAATTAATTCTTTAGAAAGAACAGCCTGAACCTTGCTGACATAACCTGTCCATATTGCTTTGGGAAATGTGGCAGATTGAGAAAGCAAGTAGGCAGTAGAAGAAATACATAATGCCATTCTAAACCATTTTATCCCTAGTCGATGAGAGACTAGGTGAGAAAAGTACCTACACTGCTGCATTGTCCAACAGTTTGAAAATGCCAGTTTCCCCTAATTTGGGTAGCCCTTTTCAGATCAAAACAAGCAACTTGGATATGACCTAGAAACAAATAAACAGCTAATTGAACTCTTTCAGGATCTCACAGTCATATTCTTATCAGCATCCTTTCAGCTGTAGATTTCACCAGCTCTGATTTTTGTACTGTCCCCAAGGGCAGCCCCACATAAAACACATTATTTTATTCCAAACAACAGGTTCCCAGAATAGGAGTCACAAGTCCACAATAATTCAATTTCCCTTTGAAAATCTTTGACATGTGCAAGGAAGAATTAAGGATAGCACTTGGAGCTGGTGTTAGATTTGAACCAGGGTAATGTTATGCCAGAGTGACATAAGCTTCCTAAAATCTCACTTGAAAGGTTTTCCTGGAAGAGTTGAGGAAGGTGTTTAGAGTACTTTAAATTGCATATAGAGATGGTCAGTTCCACCTTGTCCAGACATGCATATCATATCCTTATTCCTAGTTGCAGGGCACCATTACAACAAAAAGAAGCAATCCAATATAGACATTTGGTCTTTGGTCACACATACCCCCCCATTTCTTTGGAACCATCCTAGGGCAGCTCTGCACTGGACAGAATGCTCCAAAGTATTCTGGCTCAAAGCTGCCCAAAATTTTCCCCGTTACCTGGGCACTTCAGAGCGATGCCAGGTAGCTGTCTACATAATGTCCTGCTGTGCTACCCACCACCACTGGCATCAATGTGAGTCACTCCCTCTGAGATTGAAAACAAGGTGTCCAACACATAGCTGGGTTCATCATTGTGACCTCAGAAAGAGTGACCCATACTGTCACTGCTGGCAGGAGGCATAACAGGACACTATGTAAATATCCACCTGGCATTGCTCCAGAGTACTCTGGATTTTCTTGGAAGATCTGGAATAAAAAGTTTAATTCATTTTAATGCAGGAATGTGTTTGCTGCAAATTGCCCTTCCTGTGTGAAGATAGTCCATAGTCAAATTGGGCCTTTGGCCCTGCATCATGAACAGAGAGTGAAACAAGAGCAAGAGAAAACTGGTTCATGTGACCCATGTAGACATGCCCCTAGAAAGTCAATTGACCTTTTCTTCCGTAAGAATTTTCAGCAGTGAAAGGTAAATCTTTAGCAGCAGAGAGAGCTGAGTTTGTACATTAAAGAGAGGTTGGGGGGGGGGGGGAGGAAGAACAAAGGAGATGCAGCACTTTGTGAGCAATGCTCGTTCACAGATAAATGTGTTATTAGGAGTATTTTACGGCTGGAAAGTTCTGAATGTTAAGCTGTCACTAAGCTTTGTAACTGTCGATGTGACAAAGTGAAAACAATATCCCATAACACTCTTAATATTTTAAGCTGGGGTGTATTTATTTGATGCCTATGTTTAATATTTGAATCCTTGCCACGCACAGCAATCTTCTGCATTACTAGGCGAAAGATCCTGACAAATTCTGTCATTGTGGTAATTCCAGAAAATGATCACAGAAGAAGCTAACACAACTTGCTATCAGTGCATTTGTCCTGGCTTAGATAACCTGCAGAGCCTTCAAAAGGGTATTCTGAGACAAGATTTGCAAAATTGCCACAGTCTAGGTTGCTACATTTGCAAGGGATCAAATGCTAATCTGGCTTTCAGCTAGAAAGAAAGAAATTCAGTGGCAAATATCAAAATATCTTTAATACATAAGTAGTGCATTTCACTTCATACAATTTTTGACTTGTATAGTTGGCTACTTAAGCTGTTTCTCCCTTTAAATTGTGTCCTGTCTCTTGGGAACAAGAAGCAATGGGACTCTATTAAAATACAAATAAAGATCATTAAGGGGGGAACGGAGAAGCAATTCAGCTTGACAGATGTGGATAAATGACATGAATAATTTATTCTCCCCAGCTTTCCCAGTGCTACAGTGAAATTTATCATTTAACAGGTGATCATATGAAATTAGTTTTTGTACAGTAAGATAAGCAACACTTTTAAAAAGGGCACTGTCAACATTAAAAATGGCATTTCTGACTGATTTCCCCCCTGAATAAACAGTCTCTTCTGCAAATAATTTTACCACAATCCAAACTTCTTTTTATGGTAGTTTCTTTCAACTTTTAATCACCAATGCTATATTAAGATTTAGGAGAACAACAGCTGCCTTTTTTTTGGGGGGGGGATGTTAATTAAATATAAAATATAATGTTGTGGATGATATCAGCATTTGAGTAGTAAAAAGGTCTTTTGGAAAAGAAGATTAAACATGGATCTGGATTTATTTAAAAACAATAATAATAGGTGGAACACAATCCTAAGCATGTTAAATCAGAAATAAGTTCCACTAAGCTCAACAAGGCTTATTCTGAAATCAATGTGGCCCAGGCAACCATCCAATGTATGATAGTTAAACTGGGTTGTACATTTTCAGACAAGCATTTTTTCTTTTGTCATTCACAGAGTAGATAGATCATGATTAAGAGAAGGGCTGCACACCATTACATAGAGTGAGGGAATTGTCTCAGGAAGGTGTAGCACTCCCTCCATTATTCCACTTGGTCATCCTGACCATTCTTCTCTCTTAGAGGGTAGAGCTGGCTGTGCCACACAATCTATCTTCTATCATGGTGTAAAATTCATAGAGGTAGCTGTGTTAGTCTGGAATATCATTATGAAAAGGGATCTTGTAGCACCTTTGAAACTAACTGTTCAAAAGATGTTGTAGCATAAGCTTTCGCAGGTTTTGCGTACTTCTTCAGTTGCATGGAGTGAATTGGCTCCCAAGAAGGAACCTTTCAATTTGACTGTATGAATTGCCATCAGGATACAAAACTTGTGGGTAGGATGATGAGATGACAAGTTCAGTTTTAACTACGGTCATTGTGAGACAAAGACAGGGCGAAAGATGTTGTCTAAGGTCAGGGTGGATGGGTGATCATATGAATGCTAAAGGGAGTTTTCAGTGTGGTGTGTGCAGGCTGAGAACTAGAAAGAAGATGTGATAGACTGACTAAGAGTGAGAGATTTCAAAGATATAGTCATGTTAGTCTGTGAAATCAGTGTGCAGAGATATCTTGTAGCACCTTTGAAACTAACTGAAAGAAAGAAGTTGACAGCATGAGCTTTTGTAGACTTCAGTGCATTACAGAGTGCCCAAAATGGATGCTCTGCTCGCGCCGCCAGTTGCTGCGTCCAGGAACCACACCGGTCAAACCGCACAGTTCCCAGATGTAACAAAAAGAAGCCACAAAAAGCAGCTTCTTTTTGTGCCCTGGAAGTGGCGCCGCAAGTGGCCAATGGCGCACTCGCAACGTCACTTCTGTCGTGGGACGTGCGGACACTATGTAGAATGGGTGCCGCCATTTTGTATGCGCCAAGCGCATGCTAGGGTTAGGGGTGTCCTTTCCGAACACCCCTTTCTAACCCTAGTACATGCTCCACACGTACTTTATGCCCATGCAGAACGGGCCATGAGTCTACTTCCTCAGATGCATGCAGTACTAAATGCATCTGACTAAGAGTGACTTTGTGAGTCTGGGGTGTTAACCAGTGTTATGTGTAGTGTGCTGGGCAGCCAATGGCCAGCCTGCTGTCTCAACTGTGGAGGGAAACCATTCCGGTGCCAGTGTTGAATTAAAATTCCACAACCAATCCACTTTGCTTCTACATAGGGAAGGGAATGACATTGTCCTTTACATCAGAAAGTATATCATTTGTGGGGAGTGAAAAGTGAGTCTATTGGTAAAGGGCATTGTTTTGTCCCAAGAGCAATACTATGGACTTTGGGTGTAGTAAGGCCTCTGGCTCTCGGGATCACAGCCAGAACAAAAGACTTGTCCACAAATTTCTTAAGTTTCAAAAGCTTTACTGGTTATAAACACAAATAACACGAAACTGATTTCTTCTTTCTCAATAGTCCTTCCTAAATACCTTGCTCTCTTCTTGATGGATTCTATCTTTCTACTTCTGAGGACGATCTTTCTTCTTTTGTGGACTTATCTTTTTGTCAAAGGAAAATACTCTCTCCAGGTCTGACTTGGCTGAAATCTTACTACACACTGAAAATAACTAGAGGGAGACAGCGTAAGACCCTGGGATTTCCCACAATCCTTGTCTTTCTTAAAGCTATAGATCTGTATTTCCCCTCTTAAACTAAAACCTAATATAATCTTAACTAAATATATGTCTCAAGAGCATCAAAGATGCTCTGGAGGCATGACAGGCATTATTAAGATCCTTTACTACTGTGGAAAGTGGACTCTTACCTTAAGATTGGATTTCCTCCCCATGTCTTTTAAAGATTGTTAAAAAGCTAGAGCACCACTGTATATCAGTGAGTTGACACTGCTTATTTTTCCCCAGAGACTGTTGCAATGGGAAAGATGTAAATTGCCATTCCCATTCTGATCACCACACCAGTAGCTCAGAAGGAAGGAAGGAAAGAAGGAAATCCTCTGTATGTTATACCACATCCACTTTATTTAACACTGCAATGGCAATAATTATGATTACCTTAATCCAGTGTAAATGTACTTGATACTTATTGATTTCCATGTTCTTAAGTGCACTTAACCCTAGGGAGGTTCTGAAGAATTAATTCTCAGCAAATTCCTACGAAAATATATTGATCCCCTTTTTTGTATAAAATCCCCTTAGGATTTTTGCTAGTCTCTGGATTTCAGAGTTCTATGAGTGTTGTGACATTTTGCAGAAGTCAAGATGTAATATGTATTTAAGAACACTTTTTGAGGAAAAGTGTGCAGTTAAACATTTACATATATATTTTGAGAAGGTTCTTATAATGTAAATTAATATGAAAATGGGGAAAAATAAGTGAAAATTAGCACCCAGAAATGTGCAGGTTATCATCCTTCCCTAAATTGTATCTATTGAGGAACATTCAGTATCATGCAAGAAGACTTCCACTTGTGCAATGGGATTTCATCTCCACTCCACCCATCTCTCCCATAAATGTATTCCAGAGGGTTCCTTCAGCACTTTGGAACAGAATTCAAGGGATCACATGGAACAATCAAGTCTAAAGACAGCAACCTCATTCCATGCCCTGTCTCACACTCCCTGAAGCCATTCTATTAGCTGCTTTAGCAGATTAGATGATTAGCAGATAAATTGAATAGATACAATCCTTAATGAGGGTGGAGGATTAGTATACACAATATTATTGTTAATTCAAACTTTAAACTGGTTATTCCAGTTTATATTCAGTTCTCAATGACTTTAGAATTACATGAACATTCTACAGGATAGGATAAAATAAGTGAATATCCTATGATGGTAATTACTTCAATCTAATTCTGGAACATTAATGATCTTTCTTTATTAAAAAATGTATAGTGCATTGACACTAATAACATGGAAGGGCAGGTTTATAACTTTGTGCCATGGTTCAGATCCATTGTTCCTACTTAAAGTAAACCCACTGAAATTAATGGGGAAAGTTTCTCAAGTCTAATTTAAATTGCATTTAATTTCATGGGTCTATTATAAGACTACAATATATCCTGGACTTTTTCTCCTCATAGCTATAGTCAAATGAGAGAGAAGCAAAATTTAACCCTCCCAGCTACTTTCCTCACTTATTGTCCTTAGTCCTAATATGTCACCGTACCTTTATGGAACACATTTGTTGTTATGTGCTTCCATTCCCTTCTATCTTATGACAATCTTACCCTTGGTTTTCTAGGCAAAGTTCATTCAGAGCAGGCTTATTGTTGTATTTCTATTAGGCTGAAAGAATGTGACTTGCCAAAGATCACCCAGTGGGTTTTATAACTGAGCAGGGATTGAAACCTAGGATGCATGTACAATTTAGAAAGAATGCAGTTTGACATCATCTTCAGTGTTGTAGCTCCATCTTATTGAATCCTGGGATTCCTAGTTTAAACAAGGCAATTCAGCCTTCTTCTGCCAAAGAGTGCTGTTGCCTCATAAAACTACAGATCCTAGGATTCTGTAGGATGGAGCCATGGGTGTTATAGTGGTGTCAAACAGGATTATTTCTTCAGTGTAGATGCACACCTGGCCTCCTGATGCATATAAATTTTATGTTAATAAAATAATGAAAAGACAGGCAAAATGAGGGAGGAAATTTCAAATGTACTGACACATACACACATGATGGTGAAAAATAAAATAAAATTGCATTTTATTCATCTTGTATGTATGATCTCATACAGTCCTCCCATCTCTCCCCATCTCTATATTGCAGATCTCCATATGACTAAATGAGTGAATGACTTGGGGAGAGGGGATTGGAGGAGTCGGAGTAAAAGCAGTGAACATGAATTTGACACTCAGGTGGGACATACACTGCAGTACATGGCAAGAAATACCAGGCTTGCGAGACTCAACCAATCCTATCCACCAAGGACTCCTCCCATCACCATCCCTACACTGACATTGCTATACAGTACTGAGCAATCTACACACATGAACATATGTCCAAAATATCTGCTCAGATTTGGAGTAAGTCCACACTTTTTTTCTTCAAATGCCTCTTCTCCTGAGGCAGTAGAAAGATGAAGATTCAGACAAAATTATCCCTTTTGATGCCTGGACATCCTGCTATGAATATGAGGTGAGGTATGAACTATTCTCAGCTTGCCAAGCTGTGTACCAAATGTTTTTCTCAGGCTTGTAAACAGGCTTAATTTCTATTGAATCACAAATATGGATATATAAGTTAGATTATTGGTTAAAGATGTTATTTACTCCCAAAGGCCTAGTCCCCTTGACTCTTAATGATATATTTCAGTCAAGATGGAAAATGCTGGTCGAGGAAAATGTGCAATCCCTGGGCTTCTCCCAAACTGTTATTTTAGCCATGGGGCATGCAAAAGCCAAAGAGAACATCCATATGGGACATTGAACTACAAAATCATATAAGTACAGCCTCTTTACACTCAACTTTTAAAGACAGAGGGAGAGGCTTTGTCCTTGCTGCATATTTGAAAAATCTAGCAAATCTAAAGTATAGGAAAGCCTTTACCCTGGCCAAATTTAATGTACTTCCATCGGCCTTACTTGCAGGAAGATATAATAACAAACCATTCTGTGAATGTTTATGTCCTTGAGGGTCTGGGGAGGTAGAAACAGTGGGGCATGTTTCATTCTATTGCACCTTTTACCGGGATCTGCAGCATTGTTTTATAGTACCAATTTTAAAAAAAATACAAGGTAAACCTGATGCATTTTACATTGATTACTTTCTGGCTGATCAGAAGCCAGGGATTACAACCAAGGTGGCAAGTTTTTGCGTTGATGCAATAGCTTGTAGACGAAAAATGGTGTCTTAATTTTTAATTTTTACTCTATTGATTTCATCTAGTTGCATTTGACCTATACCGTTTGCATTATTTTTTTTCTATTGGGTATTGTATAATATTGTACTTTTTTATATTGTTTTATGCTGGTCATCGACCGTAATAAATTTCATTTAAATATGAAGTGAGGTAAGGCCACGTTATATAGCCCTTGTAGACAAGCCCTTAGAGAACTTGAAAAAGAAAAGACAGATGTGGCATATAACTATTTTTAAATATCTGAAGTGATGCCATATACAAGGTGAAGTGAACTTGTTTGCTGCTGTTCCAGAGACTAGGATGAGAACTAATGCATTCAAATTTCAAGAGAAAGGATACTACCAAAACATTAGGAAAAAATTATTTACCTTAAGAACTATTTTACAGAGGTATAGACTGCTTCAGAGGATGGTGGACTCTATTTCTATTTAGGTCTTAGAGACTGGATGAGCATATTTCAATAATACTTTAGTTATGTGTTCCTACATGGAAGGGGGTTGGACTTGACAGTTCTTGTGACCCCCTCCAACCCTAAGATTCTATGATCCTATGATCTGCCCCACTGGAGGAACCACTGTGGGGCCCCATTGACTTCTCAAGTGCAGTTATGACATGTTAATTTTACCTAGAAAGAGGAAAGAAATTGAATCTGAACAGGATTTCTTGGGTGGGTTTCAAAGAAGTAGCCATCTTAGTCTCTTGCAGCATAAAACAGAGGAAGGAAGGAAGAAAGGAAGGAAGGAGGAAAGAACAAAAGGAAAAAAGAAATGTGGCAGCACTTTTAAGACTAACAATTTTTTGTTTTGTTTTGTTTTGTTTGTTTATTGGGTATTTTGTTTGGTTTTGCTTGAGATTTCATGGATATAGACCCACTTGTTTGGACGCAATACCAAATGATAACACATGCTCAGGTATAAAGGATATTTTTACACAGTTGTGTGAGTGGGAAAGATTGCATAGGATCTAGAAAGATGCAAATCGTGACCTAATTGATCAGATTTTAACAGTGGTGAGTTAGTGGTGATGTGTAAAAGCAATAAATCTGCTTTCTGAAAATCTCAGAGTTCAAACTCTCTCTGAGAATCCATGTCCCTAGGCTGGCATTCCTGAACCGGTGACACTGTTTTGCTGGTCTCTTAGGAGAAAGGAAGAAGTAAAAGGTCCAGTGTGCTAGTGCCATGATGAAGGTGTGAGGGAGCAGAACTAAGCTTATTTAAAGCCTGCAACTCTCCCTTCTGCCTCTTGCTGTTTTGTTGATTCACCCTCCTGCTTTTACACCATTGTATTCTGGTCACATTTGGGCCAGGTAGGAATTTTTCTCTCCTTTCCATGGGTTATTTGTCTACTCCACACTGTTGCTGGAGGACTTGCACAGTTGGTTCAGGTGTAGTCATAAATAGGTTGTCACCTGGCTGTTGGTGAGGGGAGACAGAGCATTCAGAACACCTATGACACCCTCTTTGGATGAAGGTTAGATCTCTGGAACTGCCTCTTTATGTCATGTGACTAAAGAGTTAAGCATAGTCACGTGACTTAAGGAATCTTCTCAGAAAGTGTTTATGAATCCTGGGAAACTGACATTTGGTGGGCAGATATATTGCTTTCACACATCAGTACTAACAGATCACTGTAAAGATATGAAAAACCTGTAGCATATTGCAGGGGCCTTTGAAAATTTAAGGCAAGGGTCATGATTTGCATTTTTCTGGATTTTACTACATTCCATCTCACTCTCACAACTATGTAAATATGTTTTATATTTGAGCATTTATTATTAGTCAGTACTGCATTGAAAGATGTGGGATTATATCCATGAAAGCTCATGCAAAAAAGCAAGAAGGAAAAACAGTTATGCTTAAAGATGCTGCCACATTTCTTTTTCCTTTTTCTCCCTTCTCACTTTTTCCCTCCTTTTAAGGATTCCTTTGGTTTCTCTTGGAGTGACAAAGAACCTTAAATAAAAAGATTTCATCCTCACAAAAAAAGATCAGGAAGATGTACCAGTGCAATCAATATCCGTGACTCATTGCAATGGTTCTGTCCTTGTCCATGATGTGAGACTGAGGCTGCATCTACACTGCAGAGTTAATGCTATTTGACACTGCTTTAACTGCCATGGCTCAAAGCTATGGAATCCTGGAATTTGTAGTTTTATGAGATATTGAATCTTCATTTCCAGAGAGCTCTGATAGTACAGCAAACTATAAATCCAAATATTCCATAGTATTCAACCATGATAAGTGATGTCAAACTGCATTAATTCTGCAATGTGGCAGCAGCCTGGGAGGATGACTGGTAAGAGTTTACCCTCTCATTGGGTGACTTCTTTCCATGTGATGCCTTCTGAAAAGGTACGTTATGAACCTTGAGCTCACATATGGAGCAAAATTATAAACTTCAAAGAAATTGGCTGGATAGTTACTTTAAAACAACATGTCCAAGAAGTGGATATATGGGTTCTGTATATCTTTAGATATATCTGCATTCACCCACATTCAGAAACTACATTTTGGTGTATGCAGTTCTGTTATTTTGGTGGGCAATTTATGTCAACTATTTTAATATTCTTGGACAATTAATACTTATCTCATCAAGCAATCTTACTTGAGTCACTAAAGCAACAACCCCATTTCTCCTCAGTTTCCCACAGCAGGATCATCAAGGAAATAGAATGTCAGGTCTGGAAATAGCAGGGATTTTGAGACATTTTTCCTGCCTGAAACCAACACTTCTTTGTATGTGCAGCTGAATCAAAACATAAAGGAATGTTTTTATTATTAACCTAGTAACTGAGAGGTATTAGTTGCAACTGATGAAACTCAAATAATACAGTTCCAAACATGGAAGATTAAATTAATCTGCAACTCATAAACACACTAAGTTTTCCTCAGTGTCTGCCTTGAGTAATTAAATTTTATAGCTTTTTACTCAGCAGCATCTGTTTCATATTTTTGCACTGTAGTTAAGCTATCCATTTTTATTTTTATTTTTTTGGCACTGTAATAACACCATTGAGTCAATAGCTCTTGTTTGCTCTGGTATTATTGACTCAGCAGTCACTTCCTTGTTTGTTTGCTTTCTTCCGATACATGTATTTTATATGCACACTTATTCCAAGCTGGTGCAATATATAAATGAAGTTGTACCACATGCATCTTGAGAGCCAAAAATTTCATCTACACAGTTGTTAGAATCATTCCTGTATCTGCATGGCTTCTAACATGGAAAAAGGATTCTTTTCAAACATGTTTGTTTATTTGTTTTGTTGTTGTTGGTCTGCTCTATTGAAAGAGAGGTATTTACAAAACTGAAACCAAAAACTAAATCTGTGGTTTTGAAGATTAAAATGATATAAAGATCATAATCATATTGCTGTCCAACTTGAAATAACTAGATCAGACACATGTATGGATTGAAAATGGGCCACTTTATTTAATTATCCTATTTAACTGTCTTCTTGAAAACCTGTAAAATAGAAGGGGGGCAACCTGGAGTGGGAGCAGGTGTGGCAGGAGGTCTATTCCCCAGACCTCAGCTTCCCCTGGGTGAAAAACCCGAGCTCCATGGAAAAAAACTGGGTTTATCCCCATCCAGCTCATATCTAGAACGCCAACGAGAGTTCCTCCCTCATCTCACAGGACATGATTGAGGATTATATCCCAGGTCAGCCTTAAGGAAGGCCTCTTTCCCTCTCTCCTTAGTCGCAAGACCTAAAGAGAAAGGGGCCATTCCCACTTAACTTTTACACTGCAGTAATATACACCGCTTTCGTCAAAACCGATTCATAATACCACGCTATTTAAGATGCCTAACCTTCACCCCAAGTGGGTGCCATAGGTGTTCACCTGACCACTAATTTTTCACCCATCAACTGCCATGGAAATGAGACAAGTGTCTGCTTAGCCCCTATCCCCCAACAGGCTGACTAAATAAGCCTGCACCCCCTTTTGCAGCTCTTCAAGCAGAATCTTATTGACTGGTTTAGTTAAATGAATTTTACCTGGCCTGCATAGCACGGCCAATCCAACACAATGGCTGATTGGGGTATGTAATGGCCCAATCCATGATTCTAGGCATTGTGAATCCCTTTATTGTCTATATAGCAAGCCCTATTGAGCAAATGGGGATTACCCACACAACTCCAAACTTTATGGGGTAACATAGCTGACCACATTATCTGAACAGTAGGCCAATGATTTAAAATGGATCAGAGGTCAAAAATAACCTGTAAAATCAGGGCTTTATTCATTAACAGGCCCAAATCATCATTATCAAGGTGAATAACCAGGATATGTGGCGGAGGCCCACAGCACTCCCCAGACAAAATAGGCGTCAACCCGTGCCATTGTAGGTCATGCTTGCCAATCCACTTGAGGACTGCAGCCTCTCCCAATACCAGATGACCTCCAAAGTGTCCCTGTTTGGCATGGCGAGCCACCCAATAGCAGAAGCTGTGGCCTCAACTCAACACTTGAAGCCAGCTTGGCCAAAGTCTGGAATCTGAAACAAACAACACAACATTAGAACTATTGAACATTAGAAAGGTTGAACATATCTGTGATAGCCCTTATATCTCCAATGAACTGGCCGCTTTATAGCCTGATGCTCAGCCCAGAGCTGTAGCACTAGAGGCTGCACCAATCCTGAAGGAGCAAGTTCTAAATGTAACATCATGTAATCATTCCAGCAAAAGCCTGGATGTGATGGCCCAAAACTAAAACTTAGTTAAGAGGGACTTATCTTCGTGGCAAAACAAAGGACCTGGATGAGTGTCCTTAATCTTGGTGAACTATCTGAGGGCCAAAGCAGAGCAGATGCGATGGTGACAGAATCCTCTAATTGGATCTGGGGACTTTTGTCCTTCTGGCCAGTCTTAGAATATTGAATGTTCATGAATATAACCTCTCTAATAAAACTGAGATCATTTAAGCACAACGACCTGTCTGACTTATCATGCCTGGAGACTGACACCAGTTTAGAAACCCTAAGTGTCTCAAAAATACAGTCAAGGCTGTTGCTTGAAAAAGGAAAACTTCTTAGGGGGAATTATAAAGGGAGGGCCAGATGGAGCCCAGGCCCTCAAGTATCTGGTGAGATGACGGAGTATGTGTGTCAACTGTGGTATGGCTCTCTCCTGACCAACCCTTTAAACCTTGTGAATAGGAAAAATTGTTCATATAATCAACTAGGCACTGGGCCTTGGACCAGAAGGCAATTGTAGATAAATTTGCCCATATTTACTGTGGACAAAGTCCCTTGTGATGTAGGGCTATACAACATTGAGAGATGTGTAAACTCACTATCAGTAACTCATCGCCTAGGCCTTTGAGCCTGCGAAACAAGAAAAACTCATCAACAGCTTTAACATAGCTCTTTTGGTGGTTGTGGCAAGGGATGCGCCAATAGCACATATCACTTTCTGGTGCCAAGACTACAAAGGTCTGGTGCATTGGATCTGGCAACACAGAGGCACTCGGAGCCAGAAGTCTGAATTGTTGCATCAGTGTATGGGAAAGACAATCAGCAATCTCATGTAACAGCGCTAGGACTGTAGCCAAATTATCGCACCAGAGCTGTATGGAGGAATTGGCGAATTGTGGCTATGACAAGAATAGGAAAGAATTTCGAAGGTTAAATCAGTAGCAATCCCCAGCAAAACCCACTTATCTGGCTAGCATGTGAGCACCCTCATCCCTGAAAACAGACATCAAATCAGCAGGCTTCTGCAGCATTAGATAAAACTTGAAGGCATAGTGTAACTTGTTTTAACACCTCCAAAAGGAGACCCCATTAAAAATCTTGCAGGAATGACATCATATCTCCAAATCATCCCTAAGTTTGTTAACAACCTGCAACCTACGGTGAGGTAATCCTATTCCCTTTATTGCATCACAAAGGCAATGCAAGAAGGCGTTTATAAAGCACTGTAAATTTACACAGCACTGTACATACAATATTTTAGTTAGTCGGTTCCCTGCCCTCAGGCTTACAATCTAAAACCTTGTGAGCAAAGTTTAGGTGGCAAATTAGTTTATGAGTCTCTTTAAGCATGGCTTTCAAGAGCCAAGAGAACTGGAACAACTGGAATGTGAGGTTTTCCAGATTGTCTCCTGGACGTCTGCAGAATTGAATTATATCAATTTCAATATCCTAGAAGGTCAGCTGGTGGGAAAGGCCTTCAATTTTATGGGGAGCTAGGGGACACCCAGTTTTCCAGTCAAGAAAGCAAAATCATACACCAGGGCAGCACATTGTCTGGAACCAAGGGGCCCTATGAATAGGAAGTCAGAAAGATAATGTACTATGACTTGTTGACCAGACTTGG
>NC_056525.1:157503622-157512039 GCF_019175285.1 Sceloporus undulatus | reverse complement strand
TACCTGGTGATCATCTAGCTAATCTCTTGCTTTTTAAATGGGTATTATGGAGGCATCAGAAGTGATTTTCCCAGCCAAAGCTGTGCTGAGATTTTCAGTGGAATCCAGTATAATTAACAGAATTTAGTAGACTACATGACAATAAGTGTGTATGGAACACCAATGTGACATATCTTAGCAGACATGATCTGCTAAGTGTATACCCAGATCACATTTTGTTATGGTATACACAATAACCATAACATAATGTTAGTGAGTCACTGCAGTGAAATCCAGAGGTCATCATATTTCAAGTGAAATCCACATTGGGAAGGTCCCCCAAGAGATAAAACATCTAAGGTACCATGAAAGAAGCCAAAGAACTTGATATTATGGAGATATATATATATATATATATATATATGCAACAGTGTGAACTGTTTTTGCCTAAAGAAGCTAATGTATAAATCAAAGTGAAAGAGCTACCTCTCTCTCTCTCCCCCTCTGTGTGTGTGTGTATGTGTGTGTGCATGCACATTATTATGCATGCATATCTCTTAACATTTATGTGACAGGATGAAACATTTTATCTCACCAGAGTCTTTATCTATTATAGAATCTAGGACATGAGGCTGATTCTATACATGGGAAATCAAAATTTCTTCCCTTGGACTCTAACCCTGAGAGGAATCCTCATCGTAACCCACAATACATTACAAACTCTCACTGGCATCAGAAAATGATGCACAACTTAGACAATACATGTTCGTTGATAGTTTTTAAGAGATCCTGCTCTATTACTTTCAGAGTGAAATCCAGTAACAGACTAAATTTGTGTGGGAATATCCCACTTCAAAATAATCCTAAATCCTCTTAAATTACTTGGCTATTTTGTCTGAAGCCTGAAATTCACTCTTTTTGCAGAACAAATACCACAGCTACAAAATTTGTTTGGTCACAGTAATCAACCAAAGTATCTCTCTGTCTGTGTGCGTGTGTAAAAGATGAAATAAAAATAGCTAATGGCCTAACTTTGGGATTATTTCTTACCTCAAGAGAATATCCTGAATTTCCTATGGGCTGCTCAAAACCCAGTCAATCCTTTTTGTCGCTTATTTTCAAGTATATCTTGTAACTTTTCAAATCACAGCAGAAAACAATCTTTACCCTCTAGAGTCTGAGCTGATGCAGTCCAAGGGCATAAAAAGCACAGATGTTCAGTGTCCACAGATTGTATTTCTTTTAAGGACAGTGTGAGTTATAAAGTCTTACCGCCTTCTCCTCCTGGGAATTCCCTTTTGATCATTCTGGACCTGCGACTTGGTTCAACACTGACAATGTCTCTCAGCCATTACCATCTGTGACCACCTGTTTGTTCAGTTTTGGGCAAGCTAAAATATTGTAGGGATGTAGTTTCCAATTTTTTTTCTCTCTCTCTCTCCCCCTCTCTCACACACATACCATATGTCTTTAGGTCTCAAAATATTAATTTTCTAAGGGAAATGGTATATGGAGTGCATTTAAATATTTTACTTATTTTTTTTCTTTTTTCTTTTTCTTTTTTGTGGACAATGAGACACTTCCAAATTTTACTCACCGTAAATTTTTATCATTTCACATCTAACCTGTTTTCATTAGTCATGATAGTTAAGTTCATTCTGTAAGGAATTTTCTAGATCTGGAGTGTAAGAGCATTCCTGCTAATCCCAGGTGTACACATTTTGGAATGTATTCTCAAAGGATATTCATGAAGTTCCTCATTCTTGTTGAGAAAGATGTCTTCACACATAATAGAGGCTGGTGGCTTCCATGTCAGTGGGGTGATGCAGCTGCTCTAGATTTTAGTTTAGAATATTCAAAGTGTTGATTGTTCTGAGGAAAGGATTCAGTATATTGGATAGCTGAAGTTCCTGACCATTACTCTTTCCCCCTCTCACCCACAAATATTAACATTTTGAATATCTGCTTTAAAGTTTAGACTAAAATATATATTTTCACCGCATTGTCATAGAAGCCATCAGCCTCTAGCCTCAGAGTCTTTGCACATTTTCCATGATCCCTCAACACATTTGGGACTTCTTTGGTGAAAACTGTATGTTTATAAAAATGAGAAAGTCACACTGTATTGATTCAAAATGGTTTGGGGCCAAAATATGTTATTTTTCTTAAAAATATAAGTCTTTCTGCTAATGAATTGTCCACACGAAAAATGTCCTCAAATGCAGGGATTCAATGGAAAAAGCACCCTTTTTGGTATTTATAACCACTTAGCAGAAAGCTTGTGACATTTTTCATTTCAAGAACAAAATAAATTAAGATTTTTGTCTCAAGAAAACACTGACAGGGTTTATTGCTGAAATCAGTCTGCTGAGATATGTTCTGGCAGCTGAAAGGTTGCATGTACAGAGGAGTCATTGTACAAAGGAAGTATAGGATGCCTTCTTCTATAGGTTGACATTTTCAACCCCCCTCCTGGAAGTGATTTCCAGTGTGACGGGGAAATATGACCATTTCATCAGAGTCCACTCATGGGAAAGGGATGGAAATGTCAGTTAGATGCATCCTGATCAACAGGATGTCCCTCACAGTGGCTGCTGCCCAGTAAATCAGGACTGGGAGATGCTACTCTAATATGTAACTAAGGGCCTCCTCAACAGACCAGCATAAAGAGCTGGCCTTGGGACAGAGTGGGGTTCTGATGTCCATATGTCGGCCACCCAGACATTAGCCCCATACCACCCGCCTGACCAGGTGGCAGGCAGCATCACGCTGCATCTTCAGCACTAGGCACCACAGTGGCAGCTACGGCTTCCTTTCTGCAGTGCAAAAAGGAGTGACTTTTTGCAGCTCCTTTTTTTACTGTCTGTCCTTTTTCAAGTCTGTTTAAGAGTTGGGAGAATCAGGCCAATCTTTCTTGTCATCTACAAGCTAATTAAGAATATGGATGGATCTGTCTATTTTTCCTTTTTTATCTCTTTCCCACATATTTATTCATAAGTCTGTTCCATTCCATTGCCACATCAATCTGTAATATTTAATTTGGGGGAGGGAGGTGAACATTTTGTATGCATTTTACTTTCGGATACTAATTTTTACATACATTGTTATATGTATTTTTTTTTAAAAAAAAAAAAAAACCCTGAAAACTGAAAATTACATTGAAAATCTTGAAGAAGTGTGCAATTGTCAGTTCTCTTTAAGATTCACACCAAACCTTGAACATCCCTAGGAAAAACCCAAATCGAATGGCTGAAGACAATAGTGGGGGAAGTATATTTCAGAAGCCCCTGTGTCCCCCCCAAATACCCTAGTTTTCCTACTTTCTGAATACATTGGGGGACAAAATAAAGTTCACATTATCCCCAAAATGGCCACACCTCTGAAAATTGTTTTGGCACTGTCCATTTTGCTGTGCTTTGGAGTCTTTTGGTTCTCCCTCACCTTTTGAGGATCTATCTTCAAGTATGAAGCAGATGAGGAGACACAGAAAGGTAACTTGAAAGAAGAAACAAAACAAAAATTAACAAAATTTAGGATGTGAGAGATGAAAATGGGATATGTGGCCAAAGGAGAGAATTACACAGCTGTGTATCTAACTCTAAAGATATACTGTACAGAAAACAATAGAATCCCTCTGTATGTCTCTCTCAATGCCTTCAGACAAGTTTATTTAGGTTAAGTGAGCTCTACATTTTTTCTTTAAATGTGTCTTTATTATACCATTAAAACAACTTTCAGCTGAGTGCCTCACAAGAGCATTTAATTTGGATCTAATGTGCTGGGTACTGTTTATTAATTAAACATCAAGTGATTATTAAAACATACTTATTGAGATTTAACAGCTTTGTCTAAGGATGTGTCTGACTGAAAATGTAATTAGCTTGGAAATAATGAATATATTATTGTGCAGTGTATTTTATAAATTAAAAATTCACTGTGTTTAATTGTGAAAATGAAATACATGGAAGTTTTGCAAAATTATCTATTAGCAGAATAAATGAGATGCATAATATTTAAAAAGGTTTTTGAAATGACATAGAGCTGCATACAACATTTTGAGAAGCAAGGCAGAGGGAAAATGAACAAATCCCACATCATCTTTCCTCAACATGTGCATAGCAGATATTTTGGACGCTAATATTTATTTATTTATTTATTTATTGAATTGATCTAGAGTCATCCCTCCACATTTGCAGCTTTCATTTTTTCCAGATTTGATTACTTGTGGTATTGATTAATATGTTCTCTCTAGGAATCTGTAAGTCCTCAAGCACAACTCTGCCAGATGTTGACCACAGAGTTGCACTGGGTGACCTGGAGATTCATAGAAAGGTGTTCTCTCACATGAAAATAATAATGTTCTTTTTATTTGCATTTTCATATTCACAGAAGTCCTTTACCCCTAATCTCAGTAAATGTGGAGGGGCCACTGTACTGCCTTTCTTCCAAATTGGGAATCAAGACAGCTCTTCTCTCAGATTAGTCCCAGTTAATAATGCCAAAGGACCTAAATCACTGTATTGGCATGCATTTGGAGTAAAGAAAAGATCAATTAGAGAACCTACTCTGGTTTAGCATTAACTCAGGTTTGCACACATGATATGCAAGGTTGGATACAGCTGATCACCATGACATAGGTGGGAAATATTTGACTCTCTGGATGTACTTGGACTAACTTCCATGAACTATGCCTTGCATAGGGAATAGTAAGTGATGATGCAAGTTGTTGTTTTTATGAGTCCAGGCAGCAAATATTAGTCCACTCCTAATTATATTCACTCAGAATAGAAAGCAGTAGGGAAAGAGAAAGACTGCATAATGAATAGAAGTCATGGCCCTGAGCTTGCAAGACCTGAGCAGGTCTGTTGATAACAAAGTGATTTGGAGTTTTCTCATTCATAGGACTGCCATATGCCTAAGTGGGCTTGATGGTAATTAACAACAGTAGCAACATTCATTCATGTCACTGAAACCTGTTTCTGAGTAAATATAATGAGGAGGTGCAGTCAAAGGGAGAAAATGTACTGAACTACTCATAAGACTGATACTGAAGGAACATTTGTTCAGTCTTGATGAGAAAATTATAAATAATATTATTCCCTCTGTGGAATAGCAAAATATAGCCTTTTTTCATCATCTTCATCAATTCTAAAAAAATAATTTAAAAATGTTTTTTACAACCCCACCCCCTTTATTTTTTCACACAGAAAAAATGGATTAGTATTGGGAATATAAAGAATATTCAAAAAATGTAATCATCCTTAATGAGAAAGATTGCCTTGGCACTTCAAGTAATGCTGTCTTAAAATTGTCCACAATGTGCCAGTGAAAGAATTGTTGATGCTGTTTTCATCATGATCATCATTATCAGCAATAGCAATAATTTTGTCTTGGTGCAATCCTTCCTTCCAATATGTTGCATTCTGTGCAAAAGAGAGAGAGAGAGAGAGAGAGAGAGAAGAAAATGTTAGGAGAAAAATGAATTGTTCTATTCTGATGGTAAGAATGAAATAAGTGAGGAGTCATATCCATTGTTGTCCATTGCTTCTGCCTGCATACAACACCATATTTATGGCCTTCCCAAGAATCATGACAGAGCTTGCCCCTGGTAACCAAGAAGTGTCCCCAGCTACAATGGCCTTACGACTGAATGTGTAGTTTATTAAACTGCTCCGCTGATCTTCTTAATTCTTAATTCAAGATTTTTATACAGGCTAATACAAATTGTGTGTGTAAGAGCTATACAATGGAATTGCCATTAACTGACATGTATAAACAATTCTGAGATGAGGGCTGGTTTTTATGAGTGCTTCATAATATGTGAATTGTGCACCTTTCATAGAAGGGTGCTGGTTCACACAAATAATAGTGCCACATGGGATCATGATATTGATGCAATTGCATGTGTGAATTGCCTATATGAGGTAATAAGGTAAAACAAGCATCCCCTCTGTGCTGCTCTCCAAATAAACCAGATGGACAGAATCTGAATTGGAAGTTCAACAGAGCTGCTGATGTTCAGAACCATACTATTGTCTTGGGGAAGAACAACATATTATGAAAAAAAAGTGCTGCCATTTTTTAAGGAAAAAAAATCTGTTGCTTCCAGATGTACCATCGTGTTATCACCCCAATATTATGTTTTCTCTCTCTCCACCTCCAATTCACTGGCTATCACTGCCAAGAAATGGAGAAATGCAAAATACAATGCAACACTGTCTCATAGTTTCCATGTAGGTGAGATAATGAACCTGCTCTAGGTTTTAGAATGAATTTTACATGTATAGAACCTATTTTAGGGATAGGGTTCAATACCTTAGATAATTCCTTTAAGTTTTAGACAAAAACACAGACTGGATTCTCCAACCCACTGACATGGACTCAATCAAGAGACTTCCATTTCTCAGGCTCGAGATGTACTGCATTGCACATCAATATGTTCACTGGATTTGATTGTTTATCACCAGCAAAGAGACTACAAACACATTTGCTCTCCGCAATGTTGTTGGTTTTTACTGCTTCAACAGATTTGTGATCTAAAATAAAAATACAGAATAATACAGGTCCATACAGATATCCAACTATCCATTTTGGTTGTTCCCTGATGACAGAGAAGCATACAAAGGCAGCAATGTGGAACATCATTCCTTAAATCAGAAAAGCATTGTGACTGTTGTGCACTGTAAATGATGGAGAAAGCTTTTCATTGTTCCAGGAAGGCATAAATGCAACTAGCAATAAAGACTGCTATTCCAACAAGTAATGTAAAGCTTTTAATGCTAATGAAGAGAAGTATAGATACAAAATTCCAAATACAGTTTATATTTGTTGGATGTGATAAACCTTAACTTTCCCCATATGTCTTTCTTCCATAAAGAGAGAGGAGGTGTCGATTTAACAACAGAAATAAACCAGATATATGAGTGAAAAGGGGTGTGTGTGTGTATAGGAAACTTATCTTGAACAATAGCTGCCACAGGCATTTATCAATTAAGTTATGTGATTTCTGCCATTTTATATGCATTTAAACTGACCAGATTGGTCAATTGCTTAATACATATTGTAAATACATGACTATAAGTTCATCTCATGTATAAGTTGAGGGCATGTTTTGGGGCCAAAGTTATGGATTTTGGTATTAGCAGTGCAGGAGTAGAGGGCAAAACTTTGAGGCTTCTCGGGTTCATGGTGGCTCTTCAGCATTTCCCAGGCAGTGGATAGAGGCTTTTTCTCTGCCACAGTGAGGAAGCACCAAAAAGTCCCAGTTGAAGCCATTTTTTACTTGGAGTGGGGTTAAACAGTCACAGGTGCCCGCTGCCCCTTCAATCCCATCAAGAAACCTAATTTTACAGTAGACTCTCCCCAGGAATAGAAGCTTTTTACTGCTGGCCCCTCCACAGTTGTCTGCAGTGGCTGGCTGGTCTTCTCACAGAGGCTGAGGAGGAGGAGGTGGGAGTGAAGATTCAATTGGAGTAGAGTCAAACATAAAAGGAACTCAGGGAGGGAGAGAAAGTGTGTGTGCGCGTATGCATGAATGCTATGAAAATCGGGAGGAAGGTGTGTGAGTTTGTGTGTGTGAGAGAGGGTAGCTGTGGCTACCATAGAAATAAAAAATCCCCTTCACTCTTTTTGTTTCCAGCAGCCCATTCACAAACATCAAGGGAAAGTGGGGAGGAAGATGTGTGTATGTTTGTGACTGGATCAGCTATTACTCCCATAGAAATAAAAATTGTCCTGTATTCCCTTTGCTTCCAGCAGCCCATTTTCAGGCACAGAGGGAAAGTGAGGAGAAAGATGTATATGTGTGTGTTTGTCAATGAATGAGCTGTCATCATTGGCATTGCCATATTGACCCATACAGGTCGACTCAGGAGTTTGGGGTCAGTTTTTGGGCATAATTTTCTCAACTTATAGAAGAGTATATACGGTATGTATAAACCATCATCTCTGTTTCACCACATTTGCAACAATCTCCTGAATGAGAATTACATATATCTATTTTAATATAAACTATAGTTATCAAGATAATGGTCAGATCATTCTCATTTATCACCACTGATATGTATGCAACAAATTTATTTGGTCCAGAAGTTGAGACACATTTGAAGGGTTGGGTTTCCTTTTTCAGATGCAAGGTTCAGGTTTCATCACTCCTAATGCTATCTCAAAGTAAGTTTTGTTACAGGCCAAACTTTTGTACACAAAAGAAGGGAAGCGTGAATAAAGAAAACGTAAAAGACTCTGATTTCCTTACTTTCACTTTGACTCAGATGTGCATCAGATTGTGCTCCCCCACCTTCTCAAACTTTATGTAGTTCATTTCACATTTTCTCTCTAAATATAAATTGTCATAACTCACAATCTGAGAAATGTGAAGAGGCATTGGATGGCAAGGAATTTCTGGCTCCAGAGGATTCCCTCTCTGAATCTGAGAAACC
>NC_056525.1:157497418-157503597 GCF_019175285.1 Sceloporus undulatus | reverse complement strand
GCCCTTATAATTGCAAATTGGTATCCTGTTCTCTCACCGGGTGCTTGTTAGTAGATTGTTGGCAATGAATTCCTTTAATTGATTATCACAGGCTGACAGGCGGGGCCGTTTGGGGGTATCTAGTAGTTGAACAAGACAGATTGATTGCGACGGGTCTATTGAGATGTATAGATGTGGGAGAAATGCCTCTCCCAGTCTCTTCCTTGCACTGCGGCCTCCAGTACATTATTGGATGTTCTGGAGCCATGGGCTATTAAACACCAAAATTTCTGTGAGTCTTTTGAGAGCTGCTCTCCGAGTTCTTTCCATTGTGCTCAGGGTATTTTTGTTTTCTTTGCTTTAAGTAATTTTTTAATAATTTTGCCGTGAATTGGGCTATCTGTTTTGAGGGGGTTTCCTTTGATACCCTTTGTCTTCAATTGCTAATTTCATTAACTAGACGTTTTTAAAACTCTTTACATTCCTGGTCAAACCATGTCTTTAGTGTTTGGTTCTGGTATTTTGGGGCACATAGTTGAACATAATAAAGGTTTTATTTGTGATATTAAATCCTGATATGCGTCTATAATCTGATATGGTTCTGCAGGATATTTTCCCTGAGTTTCACAAATTTAGGGGAGTCAAGGGACTTACGATCTTCTCCTGAAGTTTACCATTCCATCCAGAAAGTATCTGTGCTCTAAAAGATGTGAGGAAAAAGCAGTGAGTTTTACACACGTAAACACATACACAAAACACATAGAGTAATGACATTACCAGCTATAAGAGATTTTTCATCATACCTTCCAAATAACACATTGCGGGCACCACTATTACTGGTAATATGCTACTTCCAACTTTGAGAAAATTCACCGATTTGAAACATGGTTCTTTTGAGCTTCTCTTAAAAACCCTACAGAGTTTCACTTGAGCAGCTTTACAAGTTAATTGGTTTATTTTAAGTTAAGGTAAATCAGCTTTTCATAGTGGTCTGCCACATAATTTTCTCTCATTGTCCTATTTGAATATCTGTATTGAAGACATGTAGCTACTGACAATGTTCATGCTTTTGCTTTTCCAGAAGCCATATTCATACCTATTCATTTATACTGACCTGTAGCATGATTCAAGTGGGCAATGTCATACAAGCACAAATATTGCTGAAGATACAAGTCTCTCCCAAATGCTTTCATAAAGCTACGTCAAAATCATTTTTCTTTCTTGCCAAACATTTTAGCTTGTTAGATATTCCTCAAATGAAGGAAGTACAAGTTTGTGACTTTTTGTATGTAACATTGTGGAGGTTGGAATTCATACAACACAATGGGAATACTCTCAGAATGGGAAAGCTCCAAATCCTGTGTATGATTGCTAGTGACTGTAAAATGTGGTTATCTTGAATTGTATGCTGCTATGATTTACTAGGCAAAGAATGGAGAATGGCTGGAAAAAGAACTTCTATTAAGTTAAAAAATGGTTAAAGGTCTCTTTCAATTTCTTCCTTTCTATTTCTGGAAAGCTGCTAATGTAGACTTAAATTTCTGAATCAACACGGCACTAGATGATTATTTATTGTGCTCACACATATAGAAAAACTTTTTAAAAAATAAAAAAACAAAATGCTCTAAAGACACTGATCTTTAGTATTTAAAGAAAAAAACACAGCCCTGGTGGCAAGAACACTCAATTTTTATCAATCTCCCTCCCAGCACAGTAATGTTGTATGTGTGTGAGCCTAAGCTTTAGGACATAAAAAAAAAAATATTCTGGTCTATACCCTAATTTGACCTTTGATAAACAGCAACTCAGTGGAAAAAAGACCACATTCCCATGTGTCAGTGCCACGGTGGTGAACCTATGGCATGTGTGGCAGAGATGGTATACGAATCCATTTTCTGTGGCATGCGGAAAGCAGGGAAGAGGAAGAACAGGTGCACGCCTGACCCTCCTCCTTCCAGCTGTCCGGGACATCAGCTGCCTCTGGAGGGCATTTGAAGGCCCAGGAGGATGCAGGGGGAGGAAAGGCAAAGGTGCATGCCTGTTCCTTCTCATTCCCAGACATCCTGGGTTCCATTGCCTTTGGAACTGGAAATTGGCATCTAAAGGCCTGGGAGGGTGCAGGGGGAGGAGGAGGGATAGGCACATGCCTGTTCCTCCCCTGCCATCCTGAACCTTCAGCTCCACCAGAGGGGCAGCTGAAGGCCTGGGAGAGTGGGAAAAGTCCCGCCCTGGAAGTCTTTGCCCCTGGAGGTGGAAGTCCTGCCTCCAGGTGGCCCAGCCCCCCCCCCCCCCCAAAGGCCCAGCACCAGCACACACCTGGTGCTGAAAGGCCTTTTAGTTTGGGCATTTGGTCCCTAAAAGGTTTGCCATCACTGGGCTAGGGTGCAATCAACATAATTTTAAGACCAGTCCCCAGACTCTTACAATAAAATCTTTTTTGTGCCAGCTAAATTAATGAGCTCAGATATCATTGAACACAAAATGAAGAGTTCAGGAATGCAGTGCATGAAACACCTTTGATGTAGGACATTTCTACAAAGATCTTGAGCAAAGATTGCTTTCAACTTGGAAAAGTGTGAACTCCTATAATGAAACAGATGACTAAGTTTGCAAGGTGAAAATAATGGGACACATTAAAAACAAAACATAATTCCAACTTGACACTGTTACCTACATTTCAGAGGGGTCCTGGTACGGCACCCACACATTGCATTCAAAGGAGGAATTAATTTACCTCAATAGGAGGAAGCAAGAAGATTTCAGTAATGCAGAACCAGAAACCTGACCTGTGTATAACAGTCCCAAACTCAGAGAACTCTAGAGACAATTTACAAATTAATGTAGTTTATTTATCAGTTTATATACAAACACACTCTTTCACACACACACAAATTAATGAAACAAAGATAGTAAGTAATAGTGAGTTGCATGGCTGCTATGAGGTAATACACTACTAATCTTGAAGCATAGCTCCGCTTTCAGGACAGCCAGATTGAAAGTGGCTCAGTAGCTGCCTGTGGAACATGGGATTTCCAGCTATTGAGGTGTCCAGCCAAAATCAAACAGATATTCTGCCCGGTTTCCGATTAGACCAATTTGCCAGTGCCTAGGCACTCTTATTTATACCCAGAAATGAGTCCTAAGGGCAGTTGATAGTGACTTTCCCTGGGGGAGGAGAATGGGGTACAATATTCAATAATAAGTAGACAATCAGCATGAATGTTCTTAGAGGAAAAGACTTTTATTCCAAGAAGGAAACTCCTTTTGCCTGCTATATGCAAACAGTCTCTCAGTCCAGCTCACTATTGCCATCCCATAGTGAAAGGATTATGCTGATTCCGATCTTGAGAGATCCCATGATGGCTGAGTGCCTTGGGCTTCTCCCATGCTGAGCTATCCAGATCAGCCCAGGCTAGCTGGTTTCCTGTGCGGGGGAGTCCCTCTCTTGGCTACTTGCCTAAGGCATCCTTTTTTGATATAGACTTGATATCAAAGATTACAGAGGGGAGACCGAGAACTGGATCCTGGGCTACAGTACAATACAACGCATGCTTGTTTTCAGTTGAGGGGGTAGCAATATTTTTGCAAGGGTATTTCTGAGTGCAGGAAATGTATGGAAATGATGCTTGATGTGCTAAATGGTCTGGTAGTGTAGTTGCTCCTAAGGTAATGTACTTTAGACCCTATGTTTTATGACAACTATTAGGTTTTCATGGACACTCCTTTTGGGGTGAATGTCCTTAGAAATTGGACATGCTCCAACTATTGTGAAACAGGACTTGACAGAAATATTTCAGTTAATAGGAGTTTTAGTGTTCTTCCTTTTCGAGACATGTTAAAAATATATATACAAATTGAAGTCTTTCCTGTCTAGGCCAACCTATCCTTTATTTCAGGGACCACAAAGAGTATGTGTATTAATTGGAGTTTTTATTTTTGAATACTGTTTATAGTTTGTTTTATTGTACACAACATTGTAATGTAAAGATCTAAGCATTATATTGATATATGTAAACAAAACAAGCAAATGTGAAGTCGAAGGCTTTAATGGCTGGCATCCATAGTTTTTTGTGGGGTTTTTTTGGCCTACATAACCCCAAAAATCCACCAAAAAAAAGCAAATGTTTCTAGATTCTGTGTATAGATAAACACTTGTAAAGTCCATGATAATATCTGAATCCAGTGCACATATAAAGCACATTTTTGCCCACCCTCCTAACACCCATCCTACTTTTCAAGGTTAAAATCTGAATACTAAGTATTCAGTATTTGGCCTATTTACTGTTTCATTCTTTCACAGTTTTTGAACCTGACTGCATGCATCATCTGCCTTGAAGGATCATTGAACAACACACAATTGGCCTTCCTGTAACTAATTAAGGAATATATATATTCCCTTAGAAATGCAAATATGATTTTCCATTAAGCCTCTGAGATGGGTTCAACAAAATTTTAAGAGAGAGAGAGAGAGAGAGAATACAAAACCAGCAATGAAACTAGTAAAAGCTGGTGCTGGGCCAAAGTTTTCAGCTCACTGATTTTGTTGGCATTCTGTGTTAACATTACAAAGGGAAAACTGCCAAGTTGTTCAGGACAGCAACACTGACAACTGTAGCATTTAAAGCGAGAGGGAGAGACTGAGAAACACTGTGATAAGTATTGTAATGGAATATTGGTCCTTCCTTGCTAAAAACATCAGCAGCAACATAGCATAATAATTAATAGCATTTACAAATATAAAAAAATGAAAATTATTTCTAATTGCCCCTTTCATCTTCCTGTGAAGTGGACAGGGTCTTTTTATATATGGTTCTTTGTTTAAGAGAATTAAAAGATTATTTATTATTTGAAAAACATAAAATAAAATCCAGTTTAAATATCATTTATTCATCTAAGAGTGTGAAATAACTTCTGAGAGGTTTCTATTTACTATGGGGCCTAGATCAGTGGTAATAACTGTACTGCTGAAAGCACAGTTTCACTGTCACTGGATCATGCAGTCTTTGAGATAGACCACCAAAAAAGCATCTGTGTACATGTGTGCATGGACCTTCAAGTCATCTGTCAATTTATGGCAACCCCATCAATTTCATAGGGTTTTCTTAGGCAAGGAATACACAGATGTGGTTTTTTTCAGTTCCTTCCTCAGAAATATAACCTACAGCACCTAGCATTTGTTGACTATATCTCATCCAAGTACTAACCAGGGCTGACCATGCTTAGCTTCCAATATCAGATGGGATCTAGTGTCCTTAGGCCAAAAGGGGAGAGTTGCCATATTCCCTTGGAATACCAAGACTCTTGGCAAAATCCATATAACCACAAAGTGTGGCAATTCTACCAAGAAAGTGTGTATTTGTACAATCATCTGGCCCAGATATATGGTCACAAATGAGAGCAGGTTATGCTGCTATAAAGAAATTTACTGGTTATCCAGAAGACAAGCTCTAAAGTAATTGACTGAAGTTTGGTCAGAAGCTTCATCTTTCTGAGTGAAAAGGAAAATACAATTGATTTACTGGAGCCTGTTACAGATTGCCAAAATACAGTAAAGCTGCTTTGGGTCTCTTTGGAGGTATGCTGTTTAAATGATGCATGCATCCTAAGAATCCAGAAGCTGCACCAAAGCCACACTTCAGTGCTTAGGAATGGAGTGTGGCTTTGGCGCAACCTCCGGACTCGTAGGACCCATGCATCATTTAAATAGCATACCTCCAAAGAGACCCGAAGCAGCTTTATTTTGGCAGTCTGTAACAGGCCTGGGCAAACGTGTGTGTGTGTGTGTGTGTGTGTGTGTGTGTGAGATAATGGATGTGCATGAGATAAACCTTTCATTACATACTCTGCAGTCACTATTTATGGATGCTGCTGAAGAACTGCATACTACGTAGGCCAAGCTCCTACATACCTTGTTGCCATCAAAACAAGAAGCCAAAATTAATTGGATATTAAAGACAACATTCATGTCATCATGTCAAAGACTACACCATACAGTCAACACCTTTTTCAGGCCAAACAGCAGCAGCCTACTCATGAGGTTTACTCTTCAGCAGAATTAAAATTATTTTATTATATTCACACAAAATAGATTTGTTCAAGTTTTTCAGGAAATGGCCATGAATTTTTCTTGAAAAATGAGAGTGAGAGATAGACATAAAAATAGCATGATTTGTTGTTCAGATTGTTGCTTGCCCCCCTGT
>NC_056525.1:157494035-157497318 GCF_019175285.1 Sceloporus undulatus | reverse complement strand
TTTTTTGGGGTGTTTTCCCCAGGGCAAAAGGCCCCCTTGCCCCCCCCCCATCCAGTATCACACTGTCCTCTTTGAACAACATAGGCCAATTTCCTATGGCAAGGATTGGGTTGGATCCTGGCAGAAAGGATGTGCATCAGGTGGATCTGGCCCAATCCTAGTATAAATGGGGCTTAATGCAAGTGAAAATGACTTCCCATTTGCCAAGGGGTTTTCTGGAAACTTTTTTATATTTTAGCAATGACAACAGGAGAGTAAGGTAAGGAGTGTACTGAGGTACCAGGTCTGTGGCAGGGACTAATATATGATATCACCTGGGCAAGGAAAGCACAGGCCGAACCTGTGCTTTCTTGGCCTGACTGCTCAGGGCCTTAGAACTGAGATTCCGAAAGATCCAGAAATCCAGTCTCCTTACTGTATTTTCTGGCATATAAGACTACTTTTTAACCCAGGAAAATCTTCTCAAAAGTTGGGGGTCATCTTATAGGCAGGTGCTGAAACTTCCAAGCTGGGCTGGAGAATCTGCAGTCACCGCATATGGTGAGGGGAGCTCAAAAACGGCTGCAGTTGCATCCCCAGAGATACAGAGCTGTACAAGTATGGTACGCTGTATGTTGTACAGCGCTGTACAAGGATGGTAGAAGAAAATCCACTCACCAGGATTTGTGGAAAGAAGTGACTTAACACAGTCCCAATGGTGAGGTGAGGGGGCACCTCACTGGGAAGGTGTAAGTGAAGGGCGGAGCAAGCTGCAGCCGTCCGGGATGCCCGGGGTATGGAAAAAAGAGATGAATGGTTACTTAAACTACAGGATGTGGCCAAAATGGATTGATTTACAAATCTGATACATGGAAAATCAGAAGATAAGATTGAGAAGGAATGGGAAGCAATTAGAAAATACAGTAAAAATAGATGGCAATAGTAGAAAACCAGTGACGAATGGATACTCATAGGATCAGAAAAAGTAAGGAAGCAATAAGAATACTGAAATTAACAAGGGACATAACAATAATCAGGAGTGGAATTAACTCACAAGAAGCAATAACAGACAAACATTATAACAGAAAGTATAAAATAAGAAGAAAATGATAACATGTTATTAGAAGAAAAATTATTGACCTCATCATCGACTCCATAATAGACCTGCTGAATCAGTTCCCGGATCCAAATTAAGTTTTCAAACTGTAAAGTCTTCTCATGCACAAAGTTCCTCTTTTCTATTATTCTAAAACTTGGTATCATTGATTTTTTAGAAGAAACACCTATCCCCATAAATGGCATCTAATTCTACTGGGGGGGGGGTTATTAGCAATTAGCATTTTTTAAAAGCTAAAGGTTCAAAATTCCCTACACATAAGTGAAATTTAGCAAATGTAATTCTCTTTAAGAGGATGTGGTGCCTCCACATTTCATCCAAAGCATCATGGCATGGGAAGATTTACAGGCCAGATCTATCCCCCAATCTTCCTTTTAGCATGTTGACTGGTCCAACTCTTCATCTATTCAATTTAATGCCAGGGCTATGGATATTTTCTCTCTTTGCCCTGTTGGATCTCAAATGGTGGTGGGGTTGGCCTACTCCATGCTGAGCCATGTAGGTAATTTGGGGGTGATTAGTCAGTGTTGGGAGGCTGTGTGAAAGAAACTACTTGAACTATTTGGTAAGCACTTACAGGTCCGTTTCAGATGCTAGGGCATTCCCCGGTGTCACCATTGGGTTAGACAAATTCAGGTGTGAGAAAGGGAAAAACCTTTGGGACTTGCCCCGGCCTTTTCACCCTTTAAAGTTTCAGGGCTGAGAGGTGCTAGTGGGCTTGGGCTGGCCAGTGATGATCAGTTGGTTGCAATCTATTATATGGTTTCGATTGCATCTGTGAGACCCCAGTCTTAGCATAGGCCCATGCTGCTTGAAACTCTTTCTGCAGATCTATGTAAATGGTTTTAATTAATTAATTAATTTAGAGTATTTATACCCCATTCTTCAGCCAAAAGAGACCCAGAGCACCTTACAAATTGTTAATTAGATATTTCTCTGCCTCAGGCTTACAATCTAAAAAGACAAGACACAAAAGGAGAAGGGAATGGCAGTGGGGAAAGAGAGAAGTCCAGCAAACTTGGGGGCTATACAGACCACCCCTTTGAGGCGGTCTGCAGCAGCCCCTTTTCATCCGGATGGAGGCCACGGCATCCGCATGCTGTGGCCTCTGGAAGGGGCTTCTTTTTGCATCCTGGAAGGGGCACAATAGATGCACTTGCATGTCATGATGACACCCCTTGTGCGCAGCACTGTTTAAGCGCTGCTCATGACGAGTGTCATAATGGCACAGCCGTGTAAATCGGTGCATGCCAAGATGGCACCCGGGTGGCACGGTGAGGGCTCAGAGTGTCTGGATGCTCAGCCCTCACTATGCTTACAGGCTGGCACAAAGTGCTGGTCTGCAGAGCCCCCTTGTCTTCCTCTGATGCCTGGATCAGGCAGATGGACTGGTGGGAGGGCCTTCCTTTTTTACTGTCGCTAGGCCTGATGGAGATGGCCTGCCCTTCTCTCCCTCTGGATGGTTGTGAATAGAGTGAGGGCCTTCTTTTTCAGGCAAAGACTGGTGAAGCTGGCCTTCCCTTCTCTCCCTCTGGATGATGGTGGATAGAGGGAGGGCCTTCTTTTTCAGGCAAGGCCTGTCAGCACAACTGCTGGGGTCCAACAACCACGGTCAGCAACTCAAACGAGTCCTGTGGTTAAATCAGACCTTTGAGCAGAGCTAGCAGTTTTAGAAGCAGAACTGTGTTTCCAAAGGCAGTTGAGATAACAGCAGCTGGATGTCTTCCAGGAACTGAAGCAATGCAGGAGCCTCCGAGGACACACAGCAAACCAATGCCAGACTTCTGATAAACCACCAGAGAAGCTAAGTCTCCCGAAGTGCTCTTTATTCACAGTGCTATAATACAAATACAGATCTCTCCAAACTCCACAATGCATACTAAACCAACTCCTACTACAAACCCACAAGCTATCACTTGAAACCCCTGGATTTATATAGACTCCAGACCATGTGGTCTCCCAAACCCAGTGAGTTCAGGTGTGTAACCATGTCATGTGTCCCCTGTGTAATCCAGACACATGTTTCATCATCCATGGCTATGTGCACTTAGACACCAAAGTGTCCTTGAGCCAATGAGCATCAGCTGTGCTACTCAACCTTGTCCTTCTGCTGAATGCTCATGGTCAAACACACACACATCAAGCATTTCCCTGTGTGCTGTGTTTTAACCCTTGACACTCTGACAA
>NC_056525.1:157490586-157493935 GCF_019175285.1 Sceloporus undulatus | reverse complement strand
TGCCTTCTGAATCTTTGCTAGTTCTTTCATAGCCACCCTCCACATTCTTAATCTTCTTCTGATTTCCTGACTGGAGTCCCTATTTCTATCAGTGTTTGACCCAAGTATGGGAATTATTTTACTATTTCTATTTCTTCATTGTCTAGGGTGAACTTGTGAAGATCCTTGGTAGCCATTATTTCTGTTTTCTTTATGTTTAACATTAAGCCTGCCTTTGCACTTTCTTCTTTGATCTTCTTTAGTAAGTGTTCCAGGACTTTGAGGTTTTCTGCTAGTACTATGGTGTCATCTGCATATCTTAGATTGTTGATATTCCTTCCTCCTATTTTCACTCCTCCTCCTCCTGTGTCCAAACCTGCTTTTCTTATAATATGTTCTGCATACAAGTTCAACAGGTAGGGTGAAGTAATACAGCCTTGTCTGTCCGCTTTGCCAATTGGGAACCATTCTGTTTCTCCGTGTTCTGTTCGGACAGCATCCTCTTGTCCTGAGTACAAATTCCTCATCAGGACTATCAGATGTGTTAGCACTTCCATGACTTTAAGGGCATTCCATAGCCTTTCATGATCTGTTCAGTCAAAGGCTTTGCTGTAGTCTATAAAGCACCTGTTGATTTTCTTTTGGAATTCCCTGGTGCACTCCATTAGCTATCATATGTTTGCAGTGTGGTCCCTAGTGCTGCTTCCTCTCCTGAATCCTACTTGAACTTCTGGGATTTCTCTCTCCATGTATGGTTGGGGTCTATGGGTCCATACAGACAGGCCAAAATAAAGCTGCTTCGGGTCACTTTGGAGGTATGCTATTTAAATGATGCATGCATCCTAAGAGGCCAAAAGCCATGCCAAAACCATGCTCTAGTCCTAAGGACTGGAGCTCAGCTTTGGCACCACTTCTGGCCTCTTAAGATGCATGCGTCATTTAAACAGTATACCTCCAGAGTGACCCGAAGCAGCTTTTTTTTGGTCTGTCTGTATAGGCCCTATGTTGCAAAATTTTGAGCACAATTTTGCTTGTGTGGGAGATCAGCGTTATGATCCTATAGTTGCTGTAGTCTCTTGTATCTCCCTTTTTGTGGATGGGGGATGTATATTGATTGCTTCCAATCTGTTGGCCATCATTTTGTTTTCCATATCTGTTGAATATGTTAGTTAGCACTAGAGTTGACTCAGTCTATGTGGATTACAGCAGTTCAATTGGAATATTATCTGTTTCTGGTGATTTGTTTTTTGCTATTTCTCTTATTGCAGTTTCCACCTCACTTTTTAGAATTTAGGTGGCTCTTTGTTCCATGTGTCCTTCATTTTGTCATCTCTTTTGTAAAATTCTTCTGTGTATTGCATCCAACATCTTTTTATTCCTTCCTGGTCTTGAATTATTTTTATTGTCATAGAACGTCCCAGTTCTTGGCTTGAATTTTCCTTTGATTTCCTGGATCTTTTGATATAGATCTCTTGTTCTTTAGGGGAAAAAGTGGAGGCACAAGACAGGAACACAACAAAAAAGACAGATTCACCAAAAATCCTCCAGCAGGATGGAAAGAATGAAATGCATTGCTTCAGGTGCTGTGGTTCACGAGGTAGCCACCTCATTATCTTACTCTTATGGAAGGTGCAATTGGGAAAAGGCAAAAAGAGACAAAAGAAAGCAGTTTGCTAAGGTAGCTGCTTGATCCAGATCTACTGATTTGGGGGAGAAAGATTAAAACATAGATAAAGAAAATATAAGGCCTTTCTTCTGGATGACTAACTCCACATTTATTTGTCTTGGGAATATTGTATAAACATTTGAATTCTTTATTCACAGTAAACAGGCTTTGTGTGCCATGAAAGGGCAGCAAATTCTTAGTTGTCCAGTTTGTTATATTTTACGCTTAGGGATCAGGGGAGAAGGGTTGTGGGGTTTTCTGTATCGTTGTTTAAATAACTGGATTACTTTTGGGCATTGTACACCTTAATTTGGGAGCATGGGCAATACCATTTGTACTTCAACCAACAAAATTTCTTGGACAGGCCTTGGGTGAAATAGCTTTATTATGGGTCAACTGAATTTTGCTTTATCATAGAAAGATAGAGAAAGCAACTAGTACTGCTGAGGAAAACAAATGACATTTGCAATAGTTGTTAAGGATGCAATATATAAATTGTGACATCTTTAGTTCAAATACCAGGAATAACAGCTGGGACAAATTGAGGCAAACTGTTGTACTTGAGCCACCACCCTGTAATGTACAAGTTGGTGAAAATGATAGTATCTTGGAGTACAAAGTTGTGGTAGGGATTGCTGAGTACATGAAGCATCTGAGCCACTGAAGCAGAATGACACACGAATTCTGGTCCTTATGTCATTGTTTGCTCTTCTGAACTTTAAGTGCCTAGGCTATACTGTGGTCTTTTACATAAAGTACCTATACTGCAAGATGCTTTTTTTCCCTGCCCATGCATGGATCAGGATTTACACCACTGTGCATGAGAGTAAAACTAGACCCTTAATTATCTTTCTTGAAGATAAAAAGGTCTGTTGACTTGGTAACCGTTGATAAAAGCATAAAGCAATTAGTGGGAACAACATGAAGGTAATTCCTAGCAATGTCTCTAGGGGAAAGATGTTTGGCTTCAATGCACAAATTGTTTATGTACATTGCCCTGAAGTTTCTACTTCTGTTGCAGGAGAAAGCTGATAATAAAAAGTTGTAATGGAATTCCTGAGGAAAATTGTCTTTGTAAGGTTTGGTGCTGACAAACAGCCAGCCTACAACATTACATAAAGTCTTAGTTTTAGTCCCCAGCAGACCTTTAACTCCCATTCTTAGGAATGCACAAAACCTCATATTTATCTACATATTTTCTTCTTCTTAAGAACCAATAGAATAAAACATTGTGTATTGAGTAAATATATCCAGAAAACATGATGAATAATGTTTGAGAAAGTAGCATTTTCCAAATAATTTATTCTCATGCTACTTCAGACCTGAATATCTGTTTTGGTCTCTGATCATCAGGTTTGAAATGTTTGCTTTACTTGGGGGCATGGCTTTGCAGTTGTAAATATTTGAATTTTATTGTTAAAATCAAAAGCTCAGTGGATATGTTGACATCTGGAGATTTGCAAAGTACAAATATAACTGTGGTGTATCACATATTTTTGAAACAATGGTATACCCAAACCTTTGGAGTATGATGGAAGCCTACCTGCAAATATAAATCTACAGCAGAGAACAATAAGAATTGAATTTCAGTTTCACATATTTTCCTCACTAGGCAAGCTACCTGTTGGGACTTGTAGGCTAATAACATTGGAAGGGTCATGTTAAAATATATTTCTAAATTGTATTGAAAATGTTCAGATGTGT
>NC_056525.1:157474795-157490486 GCF_019175285.1 Sceloporus undulatus | reverse complement strand
GTTATATTATAGTACCATATATGTAAATGTGATTACTCTTATGATTGGGATGTAAAACCATGTGGATAATACATATGGGTACTTTTTGATAAATAGACACGTCTCGGTCAGATCATTTTATTGTTAATTTACAACTATTGTTGTCCCCCTTTTGTTGGTTTGTACTCCTACAGATGAGAAGGGTTTGCTGTACTTCCAACTTTAGCTGAGACTCTGCTCCTTAGGTTAAAGTTGGGATACAGCTCCCTTAAGCTATTGTTGTAACAGAAAATGGAAAATGCCTCAGGCAAACCTATAGACAACTCCTAACCAAAAAAAAAAAAAGGTCAAGAACGTCTGGCTTTCAAACATTGTTGGAGTCTCAGGCAGGGCTTGATTGGAGTTGATGCCTTATAAGCCAAAGGTCTCTGTCTTTGGAGAAAGGTGTGCATGAAGTGGCTAGAGGTTCTGAAGGCAGAGAGAGCTCTAGAAACCTGAGGATCTTATTGTGGTTATCTGAGGAATGATTCCCAAGGCAAAACCTGTGATGAGAGAGACTTGGTTTTGTGTGTTTGCTGTGGTTGATAAAAAGTCTTTTGTTACTCTCAGAGTAGATCATTGTCACCTCTGAGATATAATCTGCTTTCTTGCACTGTTGGTTAAGCTGTAAAACTTCATAACACTGTTGTTTCACTCTTTCCCTCAGGGTCCGGTTTTGCTGCTGTCAAGTTTTTTTTAAATCTAGTCTTGTGTTCCTGCTTTGTGAATACAAAACACTTGTACAGAAGTCATCTGGAGTTTTTATTTGTTTCAAAGTATTTTTCCTGCCTTCCTGGTAAGTCTTTGTAGTAAGTGAAAAGCCCTTATCTGTGCATGGACTCATTTCCTTGCCCTGTAAATTCGCACAGACTCACCTAGCTTGATATTAATTGATTATTTTGTATTTTTCTCAGATTTTGATATTACTTTTTGATTGTGAACAGCTTCAACAATGACAACAAGATGAACTGGGGTAGTTTGCTAATTTGCCTGCAAGTAAGAATGTCTGGTTCATTGTTTCCTATGCTTGTTTTGCATTCCTGAATGCTTAACTAGTTAAATGAGGATATTGATACATCAGCTCCGTATACAAACATTATGAAATCTGTTTTATAAATATAATGCACACTTTTGGATAATGGGGGAGCTTCTTTAAATAAAGAAAAACACCCTAAAACTGAAGGCGTACTTTATTTTACACATTCTGTGTTTCTTTTGGAATCCTTGTACTGAACATAATTTCTCTTGTAGAAGGTAATTCTGCTGCCTCTCTGCTTTGTGGTTGATTGAATGGTCCAGTCACATTAAATGCAGATACAGAATTACCCACCTCAGCAGGTACATTGGAAGAAGGCAAAGTGAAAGCAGTAAATCATGCAGACACAGTGAACAACAAGCTCCTCTATGGAAGAATAGTTTGGGCTTGCCAGAGCCTCTAGTTAATGAATTGATTTCTCAGGGCACAGTGTCACTCTGTTCTGATTTGGTGAGACCTGACCTAGAACACTGTATCTACTTCTACTGCACTTTAAGAAGGATATTAACAAATTGGACTATGTACAGATGTGGCAGAGATAGTGTGTGGAAGTGAGGTCTAAATCTTATGCCACATCACTGAAGGAGTTGAGCATGTTTAGATTGAAAAACTGGTTATTAAGATAATAATAATAATAATAATAATAATAATAATATATTTATTTATTTATATCCTGCCTCTTCCATTTTGAGGATCGAGGCGGGTAACAGCAAAGTTTATAAAATATACAACAATAAAAACAACAATCCCCACAAGACCCCAGCCCAACCCTCCCTCCCAAGTATAAAATTAACAATAAAACATTGTTAAAAATACATAACAATATGACAAAGTTACTAGACAAACCACAAATAAGAAAAATAATAAAAGGAGGGGGAGTCAGTTGGTTCTGGACATTATCAATCGGGGAAGGCCTGCCGGAAGAGAAAGGTTTTTGTTGCCTTTTTGAAAGCCTCAAGCGAGGATAATTGGCAAATCTCTTCCGGCAGGTCATTCCAAGTTTTTGGAGCAGTGACAGAGAAAGACCTCCAAGAGGTCACCGTCAGTCTGGTCTTTCTAGATTGTAAGAGGTTTTTCCCAGAGGATCAGACTGTACAGGAAGGATTGTATGGGAGGAGGCGTCCCTTCAAGAAGACTGGACCCAGGCCATGTAGGGCTTTATAGGTGATAACCAACACCTTGTATTTTGTCCGGAAGCTAATAGGCAGCCAATGTAATGATTTTGAAATAGGTGCAATATGGTCGAACGTGGATTTTCCGGTGACCACTCTGGCTGCCACGTTTTGTATCAATTGGAGCTTCTGGATGTGGCACAAAGTCTGCCCCATGTAGAGTGCATCTTCAAATATATGAAGGACAATAACATACATGTAGGCTGTCATTTGTTCTCTGTTACTCAGATAGGAAGGATCCAACCAGTGGGCACAAATTTAAAAAACAAGATTTTTTTATTAAATGAAATATCAAAGAAGAACTTTCTCCTCTAAGGCCATTGCAGGCAGAGCCAGGGCATCCAACACTGCCATTTTGTTTAATTTATTTATTTCAGTGATTTACATTTCACCTTTCTCCCACAATGGGATTCAGGGCAGGGTACAATAATTTTAAAATACAAAATAATTTTAAAAGATTTACAAAAGTTTTTTAAAAATATTAGCTCTGGGTGACCTCTTCCAGCAGATTCATATTGATGTTAAGTAACATGGGGGACAGAACAGAACCCTTAGAGTTTCCACAGGCCAATGGCCAGGGGGGCGAATACGAGTCCCCCAACACCATCCTCTGGACCTGCCCCTCCAGAAAAGGCCACAACCACTGCATAACAGTGCCCCAAGTTCCAACCCAGAAAGGTGGCTCAGAAGGATGCCATGGTTGATGATATTGAAAGCTACTGAGAAGTCTAGCAGGACCAATCGGAACACACTCCCCCTATCCAGTTCCTTGTGTAGGTCATCCACCAAGGTGACCAAAGCTGTCTCTGTGCCATAGCCAGATCTGAAGCCAGATTGAAATGAATCTAGATAATCTGTTTCATCCAGAAACCCCTGGATCTGGGTGGCCACCACACATTCCAGAACCTTGTCCAAGAATGGAATATTAGTGATTGGTTGATAGTTATCCAGAATAGTGGGATCCAGGGAGGCTTTTTCAGTAACAGCCTTACCACAGCCTCCTTTAGGCAGGATGGAAATCTGCCTTGCTGAAGTGACCCACTCAGTTTAGCTCGGATTTGCTGCAGTGACTTTACCACTTGGCAAGTCTCCCTCTAGTTGCTTTCAGAAGCCAGGAATGGCAGGGATCTAGTATGAATGTGGTGGTCCTCACTTCTCCAAAGATCCTATCCACATCCTCAGGCTGCTCAAACTGAAACCTATCCAATAATACAGGTCAAGAGACACCAAGATTACATCCACTGGACCTGTGTCAACTATAGCATCCATGTTGGAGCGAATTTGAGTGATTTTGTTTGCAAAGTGTCTTGCAAATATTTCACAGGGAGCTGTCAAGTGGTCTTTGCTTTGTCAAGTGGTAAAAGGCTCCTGACCACTTGGAATAGCTCTGCTGGACAGCACTGTGCAGTCACAATGGTGGCAGAGAAGTATAATTTCTTCCCTGCCACCACTGCCATGGCATAGACTTTCCAATGAGCTCTAGCCTGTGTTCTATCTGGATTCATAAGTCTCCAGGGGCAGGCCATCTTAATCAGCCCCCCCACCCCTGCAGAAGGTCTGAGTCCCAGTGAGTCTAAACCCTACTAGGTAGTGATCAGTCTATGACAAGTGAACTACAGAGAGCTCCTCCACTCCCAGATTGCTATCATTCTGAAAACCAGGTCCAGAGTGTGTCCTGCAACATGGGTGGCACCAGATATTACTTGGGACAGCCTCATGGTTGCCATGAACATGAGGTCCTGAGCTACTCCTGACAGAGTAATCTCTGCATGGATGTTGAACAAGCTGAGGGGACTCCAACACCACTGCAGAGACAAACTCAGGCAGCCCAGGAAAGGAGACAGTTGTGCAGCAGGGTGGTCGGTACACCAATAGAATCTCTTTTCTCTGCTGGCCACCAGATTTAAGTAGACACACTCATACTCACTAGACTGTGGGACAGGGCACCTGGTAAGGGAGATGGGATCCCGAGAGATCACTGTAACTCCACCTCCATGCCTCCCAGACCTTGCCTAGTGGTGTCTTTCCATTAACCATCCTGACATTGAGCAGCAGCATTTTCAGCTCAGGGGGCATGTTGCTAAGGCTCTCCAGGCTATTTGAAATGGAGGTCAACTTGGGAGTAATCAGTATCCTGTGGTTCTCCCTTCTTCCCAGGTAATAAGCTGACTCTCCATGCCAATATCCCCCTGCCCATTACTGTAGTAATGGCTGCTGCCTGTATTGCTTCCCCTCCCATGCCCTCCTTATAGCTGGTAACAGGTGGCAGGTTATTTAAAAGCTGCCAGCAACTCAGACCACCCCTCCTCTTCCAGCTAAATACATTAGCCCTGACCCTCACCCTTTCTTACCTGGTCACTTTGGTGGCAACCCTCCCAGTGGTGGCCACCCTGCAGCAAGCACCCAGCTTATATCCACTTTCCCAGGGGCAGGTGTTTCTTCTTGGCTATGCAGCTAAAAACTAGCTGGATGTCTGGGTTCTGGTTCTGACAGGAGCCAGTCTCACAGAAGCCCACCAGATAAACTTAGGCCAGTGGTAACAACAGTAGTAACAAAAACAGCTAGCAGGCAGGGTGATAACAAACTTCTTCTTGGGGTATGAGGGTGACAGTTCTACTCTTTCCCCTTTGCTAGCTCTCCTCAGGCCAATAGACACCCAGTTTATAGTCTCTTTCAGAAGGGGCAGTTGTTCCTCCTTAGCTATGCAGCCAAGAATTGATTGGGTGCCTGTGTCCTGGTGCTGTCAGAGAGTAGTCTTGCAAAAGTCCATCAGGTGAGGTGAACCACAAGCAGCAGTGGCGGCAGTGGCGGCAGCGGCGGCAGCAGCAGCAGCAGCAGCAGCAAGCAGGTACGGTGGTGATAAACCTTTTCCTGGGTTGTGAGGGTGGCAGTTCTTCTCTCCCTCTGGTCTGGTTCCCCTAAGTCCCACTGGCACCCAGCTTATATCCCCTTTCAGAAGTGGCAGATGTTCCTCCTTGGATATTAAGTGCTCTCATCCTGTGCAGCAGGAAGAGGAAACAGGTGCTGACCTACCCTACCCTTTGAAAAGGGCGGACTCCCAGCCCCTGTTTTTCCGCCAGAGAGAAGCTGCAGCCACCAAACCATGCGGCTTCCTGCTGGCGGAAAAAGAACTTGTGAAAAGTGGGTTCTTTTAAAGCTGCGGCAGCAGCGGTGGTGTAAACAGTGTACCACTGGCACACTGGTAAGCACCACATAGCGCTTACATAACAATGGCAACACCCATGGATACAGGGTGCTGCCATTTTTATGCCCTCATCACATGCTAGGGTTGTGGGGCGTGTGGGTTCTCCGTCCCCAGGCAACCCTAGCACATGACGAGGGCATTGCAAAGGATCCATATGTACCAGGCCCAAGATACACTCTTCCCATGGCTGGCTATCAAATATCCACATTAAAGACATGAGATTGTTGCCTGCAATCTATCAATATCATTTCTCCCAACCGTTCCTAACTCATGAACACCTTGGCTTCATGGCCCTGGCATGCTGTTTGAATGCCCCTCAGCCTGGTTTACTAAATGCTTCTGAAACTTGTAGAACTGCTGTTTGAATTTAAGAGATTATCACATCCCAATATAGATGTGGGAAATGGAAAACCAGGTGTTAATGCAGGCGCTGGCAGCCAGGTGAGTGCAATCTGGATGCAGGCCGGACCCCAGCTGTGCTTATCCACCAAAATTTCAAAAATGGCAAGCCACAGGATAAGTGTGGCTAGGGCTTGGGCTGTATTCACCTGGCTGCCAGCTTGTGCAATAACATCTAGTTTTGAGTTTTCAATCTCACATCTATATTGGGGGTATTTCTCCATGTGATAATCTCTTTAGACTGCCTCTGGACTAATCATTCTGCTTGCTCTTTGAGTGACTAACTACTGTAACTCACACCTGAGCTGGCTTTCACCCCTCTCCCGTCTGTTCTTTGCACTATGTTGGCTCGCACTGGCACTAAACAACTGAGCAATAGAAGAGTTGTCATGAGGCTGGATTAGATTATCTCTAAATTCAATTTCAACTGATTGACTTTATAATGAACAGTCTGACATCATTTTAAATGTGAATGATTCCATCATACAAAATCCTTGGGTTTCTAGTTCTTTGAGATATCTAGCAAAGTATGCTACATTACTTTAAATTACTGTACAAAAATATAGCACTTAAGCTCTTCCTAGCATCAGACTAAAGGTAAAGGTTTTCCCGTTACAAGATTCTCTAGTCATGACGGACTGTTGGTGGTGATGCTCCTCTCTGTTTACTAAGTCAAGTCAGCTTGGTCAAAAATAAATCTGTGAACATTCACTGCACAGAATGCTGTACCTTCCCACTGAAGCCATACTATTTATCACTTGCAGTTTTAGAGGCTTTCAAACTGCTAGCTTGGCAGAAGCTGGGACTAGTGAACATGACTGACACAAAAGCTGTACTTTCCCACCAACACCATATATTTTATATACTTCCAGTTTTAGATGCTTCAAACGCTAGCTGGGCAAAGAACTGGGACTAGTGATGGGAGATCACTGCGTACACAGTGCTGGGCCTTGAACTGCTGACTTCCAATCTTGCAATCATCAGAATCAGTGTCTAATGACTGATTTTTTTGTAAATTTTGTAGGATGGAACCACACCAGTTAAAGTGATTACGAACTGTGATTGCAACATCTATATGAGGCAAGGACAATTGTGGGAAGGCTAAAGGGCCATATTAACAACACACAGGCAGCATTCTTCGCCTTTGGAAACCTTTGAAATTTCATTGAATCCAAATACTGCAGCCAGAATGCTGACTGGAATCAGAATAGGGAATATGGCCCAAAAGGCTGGGCTGGAGGTGTCCGGTTTTCCTGTGGAGGGACAGTGCAGCAGCCAAACTGTGCGGCGTCCCCCTCCAAAAAGAACCAGAAAAAATGGGTTTCTCTTGGGATGCCCGCACATGTCAATTGCTATTTGACCCCGATGGGCCTGAAGGCCTCCACATTTTAGAAAAACTTTCATACCTGGAGATCTTTTTGGGGTTTGGGTAAAATTTTTGGGGGACCTTGGGAACACACAATGGCTTGGGGTGCATGGGGCCTGGAGGCTCTTTTTGCCTCTGATCTGAATAGTGTGGATTCTTTCCAGAACTCATCCAAAGACATGATGGAATTTTGACAAACAGTGGGAATAGCTACTTGCTCTTGTTGATCCAGTATGTGCACCTTTCTTCAACAAATACAGATACATGTCTTATCAAATATTGTCAACTACAGTACAAGTTAATTGTGTCATCCTTTCAAGGAACAAAATAATAGTATCAGAACCTACATCTGAAGACTAGGCAAAGGATGTGAGGTGGGAAAAGGGACAGTAAGACATATAGATACAGTGATGTTCAACAGGTGAGTTGGGACTGCAAATGAAACTGCTTCAGAAAGCCTTCTCTTCTGTTAGTTGGACTCAGTTTCTGTTTGAATTACATCCAGTTTTTGACACTAATGAGGCTTGACTGCCAGTTCCTTTGTCCACACTAAGTTCCAAAAGTCTATCTTTAGAAAGAGGAATAGGCAACGGTGACAGGGAGAATTCTCATTATACACAGGCCTACTTCTGCTCCTTCACTCAACTTATTTTTGAAGTCACATAATAGTGAGTAGGCATAGTTGTGTAGTTCTGTAATGAACATTCTTCTCAAAAATAAAATAATACATGAACAGATGTGCCCTTTCTCTCTATATCATGCTTTATATCATTAGAAGTATATGTAGAGCATAGGTAGGCAGGGGATTATTATAAAAGTATTAGTCACTAGGGGTTTTGTGGTAAATCAGAATTTGGGCACAGTTGGGAATTACAGATCAAATTAACATTCGTGGCCAACAACCATTGTTGTTCTTTTTTTTTCCTGAGAGACTCCACATCTTTAACACAGGAAAGCAAGCAGTCACAACATAATCTTCTGCTTCCCGATAGTAGCTATACTACTACTGATTTTTTTTCCTTTGGAAAAAGTATACCCCAAATGTCCTGATTTGGCAGAGACAAGCTCAGTTTAATTCTCCACCACCATCCTTTTTCAGCTGCTGCTTCTAAAATGGCTGAGTGTAAAACAGACTGACCTGAAAGGGTGGCTTCAAGCTACTCCTGACAAAGCTGGAGGGGGGCCGTGGCAACCACATGCCATGTTCCCAATCCACCGTTTGCCAACCCAAAAAGGAACGCAAATAGCCGCTCTTTGTGCCAGCAAAAAGCCAGCTTTCTGTCCCATCATGGGGGAAGTTGGCTTTAAGGTGTCTCCGGCAATGTGCAGCATAACAAATGCTGTGGTGCTGGCATGCCTAGAAGCCGCCCCCATGTAAATGGCTGTGCAGCATGAAGCCAGTGTCGGGCATGTAACTCAGTGTGTCCCAAGTACTTCAAACACCAGTTTTTAATCATCATACCATGCAGGTTTCTCATGGAAAGGGAGGTGGAGTGAGTGGTCCAATGTGCATGGCAGTTTTCAGTGTCCCATTTGCCTTTAGGTGCCTCATTATCTTGTTTGTCACAGTCCCCATGCAGGACTACCCAAATGCAGAAAGCTGTTATGCTTGTTTGTAATTCCCAAATGGAAGTCCTGTTTCTGGGAATGTAAATTTAATTCTTCTTGTTCCTAACAGAGATGAAAGAAATGTTCCTTCACCTCTGTACCTTTTGAGAAAGTGAGAGTTTTTAATTCACCTCAACAAATATGTGATTATTGCTGGGCAAACAATGCATATTTTCTCATAATTCTTGTGAACACATAAACATATATATTTCTCTGTGTACTTTAGTGCTTAACTTTTTTCAGCACAGCATCAGTGATGCATACTGTTTTAAATCAGGACAAATTATGAAAGTTTTCAGACAAGATTGTTAGACTTGGGCTTCTCTCTTAATATGAATAAATATGGATATGTTCCTCAATCCTCCCTTGCATTTATTTAATTCTTGCATCTAATGCTGAATCTTGTAAAATGGCACATTTTTTATCATTAATTTTTCCACATAAGTTTCTTATTCCAGCATCAAAAATCATATTAGATATTTGTTATTTCCTTACATATCTCTACTCACATACCTACACAAACTCTGATTTATCAGCATTACATATCTATGATTTGGGGGGGGGGACAAATTGACAGATTCAAACAATTATTCAGCCTTCAAATCTTTGGTGAGTGCAAACATAGCAATGACAACACATCAAAAATAACATAATAAAACAAATGTGCATTGTTTGGAAGTAGAACCCTGGTTCCCTAAAGAATCATAAACTGAAATGGACTTAATAAAATGGGTATTTATACAAACCCGGAAATGTCCACTTGGGAATATACCATGGTTCCTCTCCCTTGTAACTACATTCATTTTTTTCTCTCAGACAACTTGACTAAGGGCACCATTTGTGTTATATGTTTGCATTCACAGCATGCAAATTGTCCACAAAATCACAGGAAAGAGCATCAAGCTTTTCTTTTTAAATGCCTACCAATAAATGGCCCTAGCACAACACAACAAACACACAAACACACAAAATGTATTATGTCTGCACGTTTGGCAAGATTCCTCCACTACAAAGTGATTACAGGCCTGTGCATTGTATCCTTTTCTTCAAAATCTCCCCACACCACCACTGACTGGCATTTGTTGATTTCCCTTTATAGTCCATGTAGAGACATCTAACTCTGAAATGAGGCAAGGAGATCCTCTCATCAGACTGAAGTGAAGCATAATGTCAGTCTTAGCTACTAGCCAAGACAACCCAGAGTTGATGAGGCCAGTTCCATGAAAAATATGTTTCATGTTGCCATCCCAATCGCAGTTGCATCTTGTATTTTCTTCTCAGTGGAACAAAGGAAATTAAATTCAAGCTGTGTGCAAGTGCAGATGTCCCCATAATGTTTTTGTCAAAGCAGATACATGAAATGGCACAGCCAGACCAGAATCTCCTGGAACTCCACAAGTAGCTGCTAATGAAAAAATACAAAGAAGTATGGTGGGTCATACTTGATCATTTTTAATTTAAGTAGGAGTCTGGGCTACAGACCCGGGTAAAAGAAATGGCAAAAATTGAACTACAGATCCTGAAGGATTGTTCAAAGGTGTTGGGGAATACTGTATGCAGTAACCTGGCTTGTGTTATTAGTAGAACTGTGTTGTTGAGCGTGTAGTTTAGGTGCACCTGCACTGCAGAAATAATGCAGTTTGACCCCCACTTTAAACTGCTGTGGTTCAGTGCTACTGAATTCGTTGCTCTGGTGCAACATCAAATTTCAAGTAATAGCAGAGTCAAACTGCATTATTTTTGCAATGCAGATGCAGCCCATAGAAATCGAAAGAATATTGAAATATTGTTTTAAAAATAGTCAAAAATTTGAGAACAGAATTTTGGACTATTGAGAATTGTCACAACCCAAGAACACCTTCAGTATTTGAATTACGTTGTTCAACATTCAAAAATAGTTGAATGAGGTTTCCTCTTTATTCCCCCCGGAGAACAATTTTATGAGGAGTGTATGTGCGTGCACACGTGTGGACCTTTAAGCCACCTGTGACGTATAGACTCCATAAATTTCAGAGCATTCATTGGTGCTGTCCCATCAAGCACTAATAAAGGCTGACCCGGGTTAGCTTCCAGCATCAGATGGGATCTAGTGCCTTTGGATAAATCCATTACCTCAGAAAGTTAATGTCAAAGGTGATTCCATAAAAGAGATATTGCACGGGCTTTTCCATCCTTCCATCACTAGCAGGTGTGGGCGGAGAACCTTTAAGCATGGATTTTATACATGCCTTCATGCCTAGATCAGAGGCATCCCATACTGATCATAGCATCCTGTACCTGATTGGACATTCTGCCAATTTTTGAAAAAACAAGGGTTGCAAAGTATGGAAGAATCCTGGACAGGTATAGGATGATTGGATATCGAGTGCCTCTGATCGGGGCATGAAGCATGCAATAAAATTTATGCTAAAAGGTTTCATCTGTAGGTCAGGATCAAGGGAAGAAAAAGGCAATGTGACAATCTTCTATGTGGAATCACCTTGGAAATTAACTTATTGGGGAAATGGGAAAATTCACCCACCAAAGACTGGAAAAATACATGATTGTAAACACATGTGCTGTCTTTGTTCCAATCCTATCCTCATTGTATCAAAAGGTCATTTTAAAACATGTTTGTCAAATGGAGTCCTATATGGACTTGGTTAGCTTCCTTGTGACCCACTTTGAATTCATATGAGAAAGCATTAGAGAAAAGAATAGCAAGTTAACTGATAAGTCAAGTGATAGTGATGGGATGGGAAACAACAAAGACTCTACAAATGTGGGTTTCTGGAATGTAACAGGAACATTTCCAATATCCATACAATTTCCCAATGTTCTGAAACAGAGAGCTTGTTCAATTCAAAGCTTTCCTCACAGGAAATAACATTTTAAATGCAAACAAACTATGGACTATTTCTTTCCCTTGAAAAAAAAATTGAAAAGGTTCCCAAAGTTTACTTAGGAATTAGTTCCCTTGATTTAATCTAGGGAGATGAAAGGAAATATTTCCTCTGTGATGTTCTATAGTTGGAATTGAGAATGTGTACATGGTTGACCAGTTTTTGACTCCCAACAGAATCTGTGAGAGCAAGCAGAAAACAGCTTTGGGATATTAGGGGAGGCACTCTGAACTTTTGGTGGTGTTGTAGGAAAACCTGCAGTTCCATGGCAGTGAAGGTGACTTCTGTTGGTAAGGTATTAATAGCACTCAAGAGAGCTGTTGGCTGTGAGAGGCAAATTACAAAATATGGAGGAACTTGACAACCGCAGAAAGTGTCCTGGGACACATAAACCTTTCCCTATCCCTTCTGAAGTAATGAAAAGGAAAAGGGTTGGGGAAATGGGTGAAAAACAAATACATTAGATTAAAAAGAGCTCCAAAGAAAATTGCAATAAAAAAAAACCCTAAAATGTGTGTGTATGTGTGTGGTGCTGTTTTATTTAATACTCAAGGATGAAATTGAGAACTATTTCCTATGTGATATCTGTGACATCAAGTGATGTTTCTAGACAGTGGGGACAAAGCCAAATGTAAAGAACCCAGTAATAAAGCATGCAGTGATCACCATTAACTTAGTAAACTTTAAAAGTGGGATTTATAAATCCATGAAACATAAATATCAATGGCAAACTAATCATTATGTGATATGGATCCTCAAGGGTCAGCAGCACAATGCCACTGAATACAAGGTGCTGGGAAGTAATAATGTTGGAAAGCAAAAATAAGGAAAGGCTACTGCCTTCATACCTTGTTTGGAAAGTTGACATCCGCTGTCAGCTTCAAGAGACCATAGTTGGAAGCAAAGCTGCACTAGATTTATTCATTTCTCATTCATTTTCAGAATAATTTACTTTGCTCTCCAGCTGAATAAGAGGAACTCACAAGTATTAATAATGACACAGTTCATGCCATCAGACTTACTGTTGAAAAGGCAGGGTACCAAAGGGAAGTTGGGCGAGGGGAGAAAAAGTATAGCTTTTTTCTATTCTTCGTTACTGGAGAGCAGAACAAAATGCGTGGTGATTTGCTGCTCCTTTCCATACTTCCAGAGGATAGATGTTGTCAGAGAGTAGTTTGGCTGGGAGGGATCCAAAACAAAGTGCATTGAAATATATGTACTTACGTAGAGGCTTTTCATGGACTCTCATGTGAACCATCTCAGAAGTAACAATTTTCAATCATGGCGAGAATCCATCTCATATATTGTATCATATGTGATCAGGTATTGCATGGCATTTTTAAGGCATCATGGTAATAATGATCCTATAATGTTACCAGTCATATCTAAGTGGTGTTCAACACGAAAATGTAAGGTACTGCACTTGGGGCAGAAAAATGAAATGTACAGAAAGGATGGAGGACACCTGGCTGAATGAAACTACGTGTGAAGAGACTAGGAGTCCATGTAGATCACAAGTTGAACAGAATCAACAGTGTGATGCAGCAGCTAAAAAGGCCAATGCACTTTAGGGCTGCATCAATAAAAGTATAATGGTCTAGATCAGGAGAAGTAATAGAATCCCCAAATTCTAACACTCAAAAAGTATAAGATAAACAATTATTGGAGACTAAACGAAGACGTTTCAACAACAGAACAGATCAGACCAGTACATGGCCAATAACCAACTGACAGGCCAGTGTTGCCAATCACCCTCGCAGGAAATTCCCTGATTGGCTTTTGCAATGCCCCAAATTTCCCAGAATGGGGCGGACTTCGGGTTGGGGTGCACGCAAGGCACATGGGGAGGTTAAAGGGGGTGGGACTTCCAGAATGGGAGGATGTCAGGAGTCTTTTGGGGGGGCGGGAAGGTATTTTGGCCAGGTTTTTGGGACGGGAGGTTGAATTTCCCTGAAGGCTGATTCCCAGAATCTTCCCAAAATTTATCAATCCTGGAATGACATGGAAAAACTTTTAAAATCCCAATTTCTGGGGGGGAAATCCTGAAATTGGCAACACTGTGATAGACAGAGAAATAGTAACTCTCTTCCTTAATATATATGGTCTTGAGTGAAGTCATGTGACAGTCTTTCCCCACCAATGAAACTGGGCTAACTTCATACTCAGTAGGTATTGCATCAGACTACCCATGATGCACTGCTGGTTGACTTCACTCACTGTGTTTATGGCATCAGCCTTCCCATAATGCACAGCTTCAAAAATGCAGACTCATGTACTCCCACTTGAACTGTACTAAATTGTGGTTCAGATCCACCTAGTGGCCACACCCTGTCATTTGCTCAGACCTGTGTGCAACATGGTCCTGATAGACTTGGCCAAAGTCACACAGTGGGTTTCCATGGCTGAATGGAGATTTGAATCCTGATCTCCTGAGTTGTAGTCCAGTGCTCAAATCACTACACCATGCTGGTCTCCATAAATTGACATGGAATGTGAAGTGTGTATAACACATACACAATGTAGTACTGCTTTCCTATCTCTACATATCTGCCAGTCTTGGCATTAGTATTCAGTATTAGTATTTATTGATTCTTGGACCGTATTGTATTATTTTAATGATGTAATCCTGCTTTGATCCTTGGAAGAGGCGGAATATATAATATTATATTATTATTGTTGTTGTTGTTGTTGTTGTTGTGTTGTTGTACAACTCAGCCACTGGTGCTCGTGAAGACACAGTGTTATGTGACAACCATTTACAGATCACTTTATATATGTAAATCTGCACTTGTGATGTTTTCTGTCTCTAGTTTTATTATATTAGCTGTGAAATCTCCAATGCAGATTGAGTTACATTTTAACAACGAATAGGATTTGAAGTTTTCTTCAGTATTCGTAAAACTAAGGCTACAGATAATCTTCCAGTAATTCTGTAACATGTTTTGCATTCTATTATTTTACAATAAACCGAGGCTAACCAAAGCAGAAAACAAAGTTATACAGAAGCAATACTGAAAGGCATAAACCTATAGTTTATTATAAAGAAAGGAATGGAAAAGGGAAACACATTTTATATTAATAATATGCCACCTTTGACCATGTTGTAACGTATATATAGAAATATTTTATTTCACAAAGGAATAATAAATACATACCACATTTCAGACCATATTGTATTTTCCCAAATCTTTGTCTTCTATCGATTAGTGGGTTTTAAAAAAACATTACTGGTTGAATAAATCATATTTCTGCTTGGAAAATCAATAAAACATGTCCAGTTTTCTTATTTATTGTTCTCCTTTCTTTCAGCCTAACGCCATACTTCTTCTTTCATTGTAGGAAAACACACCCTTATTCAACTATTCCTTTTTGGAACACATTGTTGTAATCTCCATTTTTAAACAAAAATAATCCAGCTGCCCGGATAACTAGGAAATTAAGAGGAGCTCTATAAAGTGATGGAGTGCTTTCATATCAGAGCTTGAATCTTTTCTAAACCCCTTTCTCTGCCATTTCCACCACAAGGCAAAAGTAAGGCAAGAGCTAGATTTTTGCTAATTTCCTGGAGTGAAGAAGAAGGGGATTTTTTTTAATTTAATCTGAAGGATGCAATATTAAAGTTCCACTAAGATTTGGTAAAATACATTGGATAAGGGGTCCTTTGAAGAGGGGACTACTCCCCAATCTCAAATGGGGACACCTTATTCCTAGTGTGCCTAACCCTCAAGTCAATTCCATCATGGTGACCCCATGTTAATCAGCTAAAAAGAAAATGCAATGTGAACAGTTGTAGGTGTTGTCTTTCTTCTCTGTCTATCTTCTATCTATCTACTATCTATCTATCTATCTATCTATCTATAAAATCTTCCAGCAGGCCTACATATCAGTTTAAATCATGGCATTAAAATTGTTATATTTTAAAGAATGCATATATATGTGTATTAATGGTCTTAAAGGCCGGGTACATACCTCCCGAACTGGAGGCGGCTGGTTTTCCTGTGGAGG
>NC_056525.1:157471376-157474770 GCF_019175285.1 Sceloporus undulatus | reverse complement strand
ATCTTCATCATCATCACTATCACTGTTAAAAGTGATGAAGGCCTTGAGTTCTGGTCCCCACAGCACACTCCAGCTCCCAGAATTCCACAGCCTTGAGCTATAAAAGAATCAGGGCTCGGGTTCTGGTCCCCACAGCACACTCCAGCTCCCAGAATTCCACAGCCCTGAGCTATAAAAGAGTCAGGGCTCGGGTTCTGGTCCCCACAGCACACTCCAGCTCCCAGAATTCCACAGCCTTGAGTCAGAAAAGAGTTAAAGCATACTGGGTTATTTCTCCAGTGTGGATGCAGCCTGATGGTGCCACTTCCGTCCTTTCCTCCTTCCTGGGCTCCCTTTTGCCTGGTGCCTCCCTCCCTTTGGAATGCACCCCTCCAAACTTTTCAAATTTCATAATTTCGTGGAACATTTGAAAAAAGATATGATTTTAAATCTCCAGCACAAAAGGGCGAAAGGGATGTATACATGACAATGAACTATAAGTGTTTAGTGTTGATAATCCCCATCCTTCATTGCAGCCTGAAGTTTTTTTATATCCTTTTTTTTATTTGAATCATTTGTTTTAAGGATGAACTGGCACTCCATTAGTGTTAGAAATTTGGAACATAGATCTGTCAAAACCTGAATTGGGATCACCAAAAATTGCATATGATAAAAGAAAAATTCCAAACCAGTCCCCTTATTAGGATGTTTTCTTACCAAAAACATGATTGATAAATTATGTGCCGATAAGTACAAAGCAGGGACCTTTGCCTTGCACAAAAGATTAAATATCATGAACAATGGTGGGCAAAAATTCTACTGCCCCTCAGATTTAATGAGATATTTTAATTCCACGAATGGATAAAAAAAGTGAATACTGGAAAAACAGAAAATATCTCTATTGACGGATTAGAAAAGAATGGAAATACATCATTTTTTAATTTGCAAAGCCAGACATTGCAAGAAACATACAGTGGCGTCAAAATGACTGCAATATTGTCCCCACCCTCCACTGTCTGTAATGTTCGCCCTGAAATGTGGGTCCTTTGTCAATCTCAGTTTAATAACCCATGGTTTATTTCAGAAACCATTTTTCTCTTTCCCCTTCTCTCTTTACTTCTCTTCATGCTTCATATACCAAAAAGGACATCCCAAAGCAGTGGGATAGGCTACATCATGGGATGGGGTGTATTTTGACACACCAGTTTAATGGTCTTCGGTGTAATGATTGATTCTGATGATCTGAGGGGATTCTGAGATATGGTCTTCAGATATCACCGTTAGTCGCCACCCTTAGGGAAGTTATGTCAGAAATGATCTGAGCTTTACAGGTGACTTGATTGGGAAATATAACAATCTCCACTAACCCAAATCCATCTTAGCATTGGTGCAAAGCATTCGGTGCCAAAAACCATATACTCAGGAGCCCCTGAATTAAGCTTAACGGATAGAAGCAAGCTATTTCACAGCCATCATAAGCTTTCCAATCCATTTTTTCAAGACGGGATTCGTTTTCAACAATAGGCGAAGGCTGTAGATTTGTTTTGTTTTTTTTATTTGCGGGTTATAGACCCCTTTGGGGCGTCTGCACCCCCCCTTTCCCCCGGGGTATCGTGCCAGGTGGAGCGGAGCCGCTGAGCCCCGATCCCCTTTCAGGCGCGGAGAACAGCAAAACGCCGCTTCCCGAGCCGAAAGTTCCTGGGCTCAAGCCCAAGGCCCCCCGCGCGGCGGGGAAAGGAGAAAGGGCCGTTGCCCTTTCTTTTAGTCCGCTGGGGGCGCGCCCCACGACAACCAGAAGGACTCAAAGAGCTCTTCTGCTCCGTTTCAGGGCACAACGCCCTGGTGGCGAAAGGACGTACGTCCGCGCGCCCCCTCAAGGCGTGCAGCCTGACGTCCTCATGCGGGGCCATGGAAGGGCCGCTGCCTTAGTGGGACGACAACAAAGGTTAGGGTGGGCGGAAGCACGCCTTGAACCTAGCGTGCGAACGCACTAAAGTGCCGGTTTGTAAACGGCCATTTGAGCGTCCTCGGTGAACTTACATGGTGACAGGATAGAACTCCAAGCCCCTTGTCCTCCCACTGTCTTGCATGTCCTGCGAATACATGCCTGTGACTCTTGGTTATTCATATTTTTGAAGCCTTTCCTTTGTCGCCCCTATCTTTCTAGAATTATGGTTTCAACAGTCAGGCCTTCTTGGTAATGCCAGGAGAGATTATTTCCACATTTCAATTCTAGTTTTATAAATTAGAATTAGAGCCCTATACATTAGCTTATCACTTTATTATTATACTGCTATATGATTGGCTTTATTCTTGAAATCCAGTTTTCATATGGGCTAACGGTGAGATCTGAGTGTTGTACTGATGTTGAGTCCGGAGAATACTCAGGGTGAAAACTGGAAAAGCTACAGCCTGACACATTGAGACAAATCTGATCCAGCCCTCTGCTAAACGATGCGCTAGAATGATCCACTATCAGTGGGGTGAGAAGTCACTTATGACAGTTCCCTGATTCAACATCTCCTGGGGAGTATAAAATCCATGTGGACCTTACCGCTAACCCATATTTCATACCTTCTTTAATCCTGAACTGCTTAAAAAGCATTCATGCTTCAACTGAGCAGGAAGTTGAGGCGTGGCTGTCCGGCCCCTCGCACTTAGGGTTGCAAAATCGGACTCCAAACCGGACAAATGTAGGACACATTTATGTAGGACAACTTTTAAAAGGAGGACACCGAAAAAATGTTGATTTATAAAATATGTTTGATATAAATGCAATGTTGTCCTTATGCAAGATCAAATGGAGGAACATTTTGGCAGTAATTCTTAGAAAGATGCAGAAATGTACTTCATTTTCGGCCCAAACCACCAAACCACCCCCCTCAATTCCAAAAACACAAATTGCACACATTTTGGGCATTTTCACGATGCTTTACTGAAACTGGCATCTGATTTTCAGAGGCTGATGAACAAACAAGTAGCGCATGGCCTCAAGAAGCTGGCTATAATACAATATCATCATCTTCATCATCATCACTAAAGCACTGTTTTAATAGTGATGAAGGCCGTGAGTTCTGGTCACAAACAGGCAACTCCAGCTCCCAGAATTCCACAGCCTTGAGCGATAAAAGATCAGGGCTCGGGTTCGGGGCCCCACAACACCACCCTCAGCTCCCAGAATTCCACAGCATTGAGCTATAAAAGAGTCAGGCTCGGGTTCCTGGTCCCCACATGCACACTCCAGCTCCCAGAATTTCCACAGCCCTTGAGTCAGAGAAGAGTTAAAGCATTGCATCCAAACTGGGTTATTTCTTATGCATGTGGATGCAGCTGATTGGGCCACTACTCCCATCCGTGCCTCCTTCCCTGGGCTCCCTTTTTGCCTGTGCCGTCCCTCCCATCCCCCCCCCACATG
>NC_056525.1:157433386-157471351 GCF_019175285.1 Sceloporus undulatus | reverse complement strand
CATGGCCCCCACGAGTCCTGGCTTCCCTCTTGTTGGGAAATGCAGGCCTGGCCAAGGAGGGAGTTGGGCACACAACAACAACAGCAGCAGCAGCAGCAGAGATGGAAGGGGGGAGGAGGAGAAAAAAGAAAGGAAGGAGAAAGGAGGAAAGGAGGAGAAAGAAGAAGAATAGGGAAAAAGATAAAAAGAGGAGGAGGAGGAGGAGGAAGGGGTGAAAGAGGAAGAGGAGAAGAAAAAGAATAGGAGGAGGAGGAGAAAGAACAAAAGAAAGGGGGCGAAAAAAGAAGAGGAACTACCTTGCCGGTAAAGCCCTCTCCATGCTGCTCAGCCTTGGGCCCGCGCAGGGAGGAGGAGAAGCTCCTCCTCTGGAGGCTGGCTGGCCAATGGGAGAGTGGAGCTGGGACAGCCCCGCCCCCTGCTAGCTTTCACAGGCTCCTGCAGCAGGGGCGGGCTGTCCAGCCATTAGTCAACCAGACTGAAGGGCAGGAGCCCCTGCTCAGCCCTGCCTGCAGCCATGGAAGAACTCGGAGGGCAGCCCAGGGAGCAAAATGGAAGTGCGGGAGGGTTGCAAAGGCTGCAGCAGGAGCGGCTGCAAGAGTGGCCAGGTTGGTGGCAGACTGGCAGTCGGCAGCAATAGCTGCTGCTGCTGCTGCTGCTGCTCCTGAGGCAGGGACCAACTCAACCGGGGGCAAACCCGGGGGAGGGGCAAAAACGGGGCGGGAATGTCACGCACCCAGGCGGGTTATGGCATCCCTATCTGCACTGAGATTTACAGGAGTTCCTCAGAGGTCTCAGCACATCTGTAATCATTGTGTGCCTGGCAGGGGGTGGGGTGCTGCAAGATGCTTCTCCAATCCTACCTGCTCATGTTGAACCATATAATGCCTGCATAAGTCAGATCTGGGGCTTTAAAGTAGGTCAGGAGGAGGATTTTTGCAGTGTAGTGAGGATGGGAATACTAATACCCCCCCAAAAAAGAACACCCACACACATAAGACATACTTACACATGCATGTGTTCCTGCCACGGTGCGTTATTTATCATTTTTGCTTATAGAACTGCTCTCTCTCTCTCTCTCTCTCTCCGAATCAAATTGCTATGCCAGCTTTTCCTAGCTGTCACAAGGCATAAATACTGACTGAAAGATTTAACCTGGAAATTCAATAATATTGAGTTCTAATTTCAGGTTAACATGTACTTGTAATATAAATAGAATAATCATTGTCCCCTTAAAATGTCCGTAAAGTAGATGTTGTTTGTCTGCACCAAACATGTCTTTAATCTTGTGTGTGCACATTGCTAATGCCCCTTTAGCTCAGTCTAACTATTGTTTTCCCATACCTTAAGACAAAACACTTGTAGAGTACATAAAGAGAAAATGCAAATTGTCTTATTGACAACTTCCTTCAAAACATTCAGATAGCATTCATGATCTTGGCTGATCTTCAGAAAATATAACATCTTTCATCTTGCTTTAAGGTTCATAATGGCAGCCCAAGCATCAGAGCAGCCTTTATATGCTGTCTAAAGAATATTGTATACACTGATCTGAAATGCAATACCTCCTCACTTTTATCACTGCAATTTCAAAAATGATATCAAATTTGAATCCATTTCCTTCACTACAAGTAAAGTCTTTTGATAGCTATGATTTTACAGCATATACCCTTTAATATTCAGTCTGCTGTCATGAAATGATTATTGTATGTCTGTCTTTCAAAGATGAACCCTTTTCTCACTTGCTTGAAGGCACACACATGGTGTATAGTAGTATGCCAACCACATAGGTATCATTATCTCTTCCCCTCTTTTTTTCTTAATATAGTTGCATAGTAATTGGTCTGATGTGATATTAAAGCTGATGGCCTGTGTATATGTGATAGCTTATGATGAGCAGTCAATAATGAAAGGATTTATGTGCATCTTCCCATATGAAATTTATTTCTACATAACATGTTTTGCAATAAATAAATCATAAATCAGTAAAGAGAAAGAAACACTATCATTCTGCTTGAGACAGAGAAACTGTTGCAATAAGTGATGGGGAAGAAATGCAAGGGTTTATAATTACATTTAACCACAGTGATGCATAACCCTGTGTGTTCTGCAAAATTCCCATTTTCACTTGTGAGATTCTCCTCCGTGAAATATTGTGGTTTTGACATGGTTAACTGCTGCCATCTTGCTCTGCCTGATGTTTCTTTGTAGATGGCAGATGCTGCCATCCAGATGTCATTGCACAAATGGAAAAAAGAACAGTTTTTGTCCCACAGACCTCTATCACAAATACGCAAGCAGAGGTTTATTTTGTGCCAGTGCCCCATAAGATTTTGATCCTGCTGTTTATCTTCTTTCACAGTCTGATTAGGAAAGAATACTTCTAGTATATGGGACAAATTCATAGAATCATAGAGTTGGAATAGACTATAAGGGCCATCCAGTCCAACCTCCTGACATGTATGAATACACAATCAAAGACTTCTGACAAATGGCCGTCCAGTCTCAGTTTAAAACCTCTGAAGAAGGAGACTCTATCACTGTCTGGGGGATCATGATCCACTGTCAAACAGCTCTTACTGTCAGGAAAGTCTTCCTAAAGTTGAGGTTGGAATCTCTTTTCTTGTAGTTTGAAGCCATTGCTCTGAGTCCTATTCTCTGCAGCTGCAGAAACAAACTTGCTCCATCTTCAGTATGACATATTTTCAAAGATTTAAACAAAGATGTTATATAATCTCTTAACCTTTTTTACTCCAGGCTAAACGTGCCCAACTTCCTAATTCTTTCCTCATAGGGCATGGTTTCAGATGTTTCACCATTTTGTTGCTCCTATGGACACACTCAAGCTTTTCCATATTCTTTTTGAAGTGTGGTGCCCATAATTGGACATAGCATTCCAGGTGGGGCCTGCCCAAAGTAGAATAGAGTGATATGATTACTTTCCTTGATCTAGACAATATACTCCATTTATTTATTTATTTATTGTTTTATTTTTATCCTGCCTTTCTCCCAAAGTGGGACCCAAGGCAGGTAACATACATAAAACACAACAGTTAAAATTGCTACAGACATAATCTTGAATTCATTCTGTTTTTTAAACCTTTTCTGACTTTCTCCCTTCACCAGCTGTCTGTTTGATTCCCTAGACTTACCTGGGAGTCCATTTTTCAGTCTGTGATAGAATTAGGGGAAAAGGGAGGCTTGACAACTTCTTTCCCTGGCCTTAGTGTCTCCTTACTGTCATGTAGCATCCCCATAAGGGGAGGAGCTGCAACCAAGCCCTCATGATCCTGGCTAAAACGTCCTTCAGCTAGGCTGGTGGTGACGCATTTTGGGAATGGTAGTTTGTCAGAACCTGGAGTCTTGTTTATTCCAATCAAGGTTTTTGGTTGTTTGCTTGCCAAGTGCTACCATACAGTACTTACATACAGTTCTCCCTCCCCATTCGCTGGGGTTAGCGGAACAAGACCCCTGTGAATGTGGGGGGGGGAAACCCACTCAGAAGGGGTTTCGGAGGGCTTCAGGCCTTGTCCTCATGAAAAATCAAAACTGTGAGTGGAGGGAGTACTGTATTTTCCACTTGATACCTCAATCATAGTGTTAAGAAACCCTCTCCATTTTACTTGTCCAGCCAAGCCAAAAAGCAAGATGAGTCCGGTATCTGGAGTGAAAAACAAAACAAAACAAAAACAGCTTTATTCTACTGCACAGATAATAGGCTACCAGGCAACTCAGGATGCAAAAACAAGCAGCACCAGATTCAAAGTACTGTAGTGTTACATTTTATACCTTTACTGATAATACATTCATTGGTCACTTCCATAGATATACAATGAAGCTTTCGCACATGCTCACTTCCTAAATGATCTAGCAGCGTTTTACCAATATATACCTGTGTGAAGATAGTCATTGTATCAGATGTTGAATGGTGAGTACACACATACGTAGCTAAATTAAACTGATTCAATGGCTCAGTTCTAGTCTGTACTAACATTTAGGATTTATATCGATGTGAAATGTTGTGTTACATTTGTGGAACTGTGCTTATACAGTCATGAACTGAAAAGTCTTTTGCAAACTAGCAGGTTTCCAGCAAATATGTCCCAGGAATCATTGCTTGCTAGGGGTTCCTATTTATGAAAAAATATGGTGTAGAGGCCAGTACTTGATTGGGACTTTGGAGATTCAGGATATAGTCCCCACTGAGCCATGAAATGTTCTGGATGACCTTGGCCAGTCATTCACTTTCAGTTACACCTACCTTACATGATTATTGTCAGGATAAAGTGGGAAGAAATAAAGACATGTTTGCCTGCTTGAGTGCACTGAAGGAATTGTGGGATATAAATGCAGTTGATACAGTAAATAATATTTCTGGAAGATACTCATCCCCAAAAAGCCACTTTGAAAAACTATAACTGTAAATGTCACTCAGTTGTAATTGAGGTTTTATAAATACCCAGATGTTGCACATACTGGTGGAAAGCCGAATCATAGGCAATAGCTGCCTAGGAACCTGTGTGCCGTGTGGATCCCGAGGGAGGATTGGTGGAAGACACTTGTGACACCACAGGCATAGTTATAACACATTGTCCAGATAGGTCACCTCTGGCTGAGACAAAAATTGCCTAGGAGCATGAGGCTTTTATGGACATGGTTAAAAAGAGCAACAGGCAGCTTCAAAACAATTAGGCTGAGAGAGGGTGACCAATTGCCGCAGGAAGGACAGGCAGTGGAGAAAAAGTCCAAATACACAGGAATAAATGCAAAAGCTGAAGGGGGTGGGGAGAAACTTTAAAGATAAAACAGTTCAAGATACAAGCAAAGGTAAGCCACTGTACCCGCGGGGGGGGTGGACCACAACTGTCCAAAGCTTCCAGAAGTAGTAGTCAACCAAATCAGTGGCTATCCTGAAGAAGGAGGCTCCCTCCCTCCAACTGTTCATCTTTCGGCCTCTGAGGGAGAGAGAAGGCTTGCCCGTACCCTCAGGGGCTAGCCTGAAGCAGGAGGCTCCTCCCTCCCTAACTGTCATCTTTCGGCCTTGAGGGAGAGAGAGAGGCTGGCCCATTTCATAGGGGCTAGCCTCTGAAGAAGGAGCTCCTCCCTCCCTAACTGTCATCTTCGGGCCTCTGAGGGAGAAGAAGCTGGCCATCAGGGGCTAGCCTGAAGAAGGAGGCTCCTCCCTCCCTAACTGTCATCTTTCGGCCTCTGAGGGAGAGAGAAGGCTGGCCCAGTACCATCAGGGGCTAACCTGAAGAAGGAGGCTCCTCCCTCCCTAACTGTCATCTTTCGGCCTCTGAGGGAGAGAGAAGGCTGGCCCAGTTCCATCAGGGGCTAGCCTGAAGAAGGAGGCTCCTCCCTCCCTAACTGTCATCTTTCGGCCTCTGAGGGAGAGAGAAGGCTGGCCCAGTATCATCAGGGGCTAGCCTGAAGAAGGAGGCTCCTCCCTCCCTGTCATCTTTTCGGCCTCTGAGGGAGAGAGTAGGCTGGCCCAATTCCATCAGGGCTGAGAAGGAGGCTCCTCCCTCCCTAACTGTCATCTTTCGGCCTCTGAGGGAGAGAAAGCGGGCCCAGTTCCATCAGGGGCTAGCCTGAAAAGGAGGCTCCTCCCTCCCTAACTGTCATCTTTCGGCCTCTGAGGGAGAGAGAAGGCTGGCCGTACCATCAGGGCTAGCCTGAAGAAGAGGCTCCTCCCTCCCAACTGTCATCTTTCGGCCTCTGAGGGAGAGAGAAGTCGGCCCGTATCATCAGGGGCTAGCCTGAGAAGGAGGCTCCTCCCTCCCTGTCATCTTTTCGGCCTCTGAGGGAGAGAGTAGGCTGGCCCATTCCATCGGGGCTAGCCGTAAGAAGAAGAGCCCTCCCTCCGTCCATCTGCCTTGGTCCAGGTCTCAGAGGGAGAGAAGAATGCTGGACCTGATTCCCCCCCCCTCACCATTCCCTTCTCCGTTTTGTGTGCGTGTCCTTTTAGATTGTAAGCCTGTGGGCAGGGAACTGTCTGTTATCCCCTCTATTGTAAACCGCTCGGATTCCCAGTGATTAGGCGGTATATAAATAAAACCTATTATTATTATTATTATTAAATCAGTCTGGACTAGTAAAGGGCAGAGGTGCTGGGTAAGGCTGACTGAAAGTAAGGAGAAACATTCCTAGGCCCCCAGGCCTGCACAACATGGCGGGTGCCACCAAAATTGGCATGAAAAAAACCCAAGTGTGAGTGTGGGGGGGAGCGCCCACTACTCACTGCGCGTCTCGCGCGCCACCGCTCTCAAGAGTGCACAACCAGGTGCTGCCTCAGCGGGTCTCAGCCCGAAAGGGGGAGGGGGGAAAAGCCCCTGGCAATGGCCTCCCCAAAGAACTTGGCTCTGCACAGCAGCAGAGCCAAGCAGCAAATGGCGCCGCACACTGGACCTCGAGGCCTTAAATAGGCCCTACCCTGGTGGGTGCTGGGAAGGGAGTCGCCCCGCCCCCAGAGCAGCCCAGCCTATCGGCTGCCCTGGAGGACTGGGACAACCATCGAGAGGGGCCATCCGCTTCCTAAAACAGCCCTCTGGAGGCGGAAGTCCCTCCTTTTCCCTCCCCAGCAACCAATCACAAAGCATTCTGGGGTGCGCAAAGAGCCTTGTGTCGCTGCTCCAGCAGCAACACGGCCTGCCCGCTCAGTCGGGCGGCCGTCTTTTGTCTCATTATGCATTTGACTATTCGGTAACAGGGTTTCTTAGTGCCTCTGCTTCATAGCTAAGTATATGCAAAGATATGCAACATGGGGTGCGGTGGCTCAAGTGGTTAAGACGCTGACTCTGTTGATTGTAATAGGCCTGAGTACTGCATGATGGGGTGAGCTCCCATTACTAGTCCCAGCTTCTGCCAACCTAGCAGTTTGAAAGCATACAAATGCAAGTATTATTATTATTGTTAACTTTATTTATAAAGCGCCGTAAATCTACACGGTGCTGTACAAAACCAAGTAAAATCAAGAATAGAAAAGCCTGTCTATGGCATACAGATACCACTTCAGTGAGAAGGTAAACAGTGTTCTGTGCAATCATGCTGGCCACATGATCACAGAGTAGTCTCTGACAATGATCACAGAGTAGTCTCTTTGGCTTAGTAATGGAGAAGAGCACTGTCCCTATGGTCGGACATGACTTGACAACCTTGTCAATGGGGAATACCTTTAGCTTTACCTTAACAGATTGCTCCAGTCTCAAATTATTTTGCCAAATATTTGTATTTGGCAAACTCCAATGCTTTTGAATTGTTTTCTTCAATGAGCAGACTGAGATTGTCCATAATGATTGGAATAAATAACAAAGAAGGGAAAGAAGGAACAAGACAGACATGCACTGGCATTATAGAATCATAGAATCATAGAGTTGGAAGAGACTACAAGAGCCATCCAGTCCAACTCCCCTGCCATGCAGGAACTCACAATCAAAGCACCCCTGATAGATGGCCTCTGTTTAAAGACCTCCAAAGAAGGAGACTCCACCATCCTCCAAGGGAGTGTGTTCCACTGTCTAATAGCTCTTACTGTCAGGAAGTTCCTTCTAATGTTTAGGTGGAATGTCTTTTCCTGTAGCTTGCATCCATTATTCTGTGTCCTATTCCCTAGAGCACCAGAAAACAAGCTTGCTCCATCCTCAGTATGGTTATATTAACTCACTTGAATTTAAGCATGAAATGCCTTCTAACAAAAATAAAACAAATTCTATTCATCACAGAATAGCACTTTACTCCAGAAGGTTAAGTAGGATCTATATCACAAATATTAATATTGGAAATGTGCAGAGAGCAGATTGTTTTAGTTGTTGGTGGGCATAGCCTAGAACTCCAAGTGTACAGCTATAACTGAAATAATGAAGATCATGAAAGGTTATGTTTGCTTTGGATTTATTGGTTCTTTTCTTTGGCTGTCATAAGGGCAGTACAGACAGATGGCTGTATGTCGCCCATCTTTGCCCCGCCTCTGTGCTGCTGGCTGTAACGATTCCCCACCCCCTCACAATCCTTTCTTTCCTTTGGCCCCAATACCCCTTTGGGTTTTGAAGGCCAGTAGCGTGGATGAATGTTAAAACACAGGCCAAGTGGATAGTAAAACAAGAATAAAAGTTTATTTTTAAAACAGAATAGGTAAAGGTAACTTTTACGTGAGGTTGTTACTATGGCGGGTTACAAACCGCCATTAGGGACGTCCCGAGGACGTCCCAGTTTGAAAAAGGGTCGTCTCTTCTAGACGCCCCTTGCCCTATCACGGACTCAGTCCGTACAAAATGGTGGCACCCTGTTCATACGGGCGCCACCATTTTGACGTAACGGACGCTCTGCGTCCGCACGTGGCGCCCTGGAAGTGATGCCGCAAGTGCACCCTTTGGCACTCACGGTGCCTCTTCCGGGGCCTGAGAAGGAGCGCAATTTTCGCGCTCCTTCTCTGCAGCGTCCGGGAGCCGCGCTGTTTAAAGGCTGCGGCTCCCTGACGCTGCAAGCGGCGGCGGAGGGAGAGCGCTGCAACCCGGTGGTTTGTAACCCGCCTATGTCTTCTTTTGTTACAAATATACAGGTCTGGTTTTAACTCTATAATAATAACTCCACCACACAAGGCTATACTATCACTCCAGAAATTATGTAACCCAAATCCCTCTTCCTGAGTCTAACTACACTGAGTCTCTCCTCTCTAGACTCTCCATAACTAATATTGTCCCTCTCTGGACAAAACAGTTCCTTAAGTAACTATTCCCTCAGGAACTATCAGAACCCAGTCCTCTTTTGGTCTCTACGGTTGCCTCCACTCCCTCTAATCCTGACTGTCTCCCCAACTCCACTCCAGCCTTATCCCTCAGGATTCCAAACCCTAACTGACTCAACCCAGCTGCCAAGCGGAATCTTCACTCCTCAGCCAGCACCTGATTGGTTTAGGACCTCTGGCTTCTGATTGGCTGGTTCATAAGTCAGTTCATCACATAGGCCTTTGTTCTAAAAAGCCATCCCTGAATCCTTCTATAATGAATAATTATCAGCCAGTGTCTAACCTACCATTTTTGGACAAAGTATTGGAATATGTGGTGGCTTCCCAACTCCAGGGGTTTCCTGATGAAACAGATTATCTAGATCCATTTCAGTCTGATTTTGGGCCTGGATATGGAACAGAGACACACTTGGTTGCCTTGATGGATGACCTACACAGAGAACTGGACAAAGGGACTGTGTCTCTGTTAGTTCTAGTGGACCTCTCAGCAGCTTCAATACCATGAACCATGATATCCTTCTGGGCTGCCTCTCTGGGATGGGACTGTTTTACAGTGCCTCCATTCCTTCCTGCAGGGGTGAGCCCAGAATGTGATACTAGGGGACTATTGTTCGAGCCCCTGGCCTGAGGGATCCCTCGGTGTTCTGTTTTGTCCCCTATACTATTTAAAATATACACGAAACCACTAGGGGACGTCATCTGGAGTTTTGAGGTTCAGTGACATCAATTTTTGAATGACACTCAATTCTACTACTCTTTTGTACCCCACTCCAAGTGTTCTGCCCTGATCCCAAACCAGTGTCTCTCATCAATAATGGAATAGATGAGAACAAACAAATTGAAACTTAATCCAGACAAGACAGAGGTGCTCCTGGTCAGTCAGAACTCAGATCAAGGGATAGGGATGCAGCCTGTGTTAGATGGGGTTACACTCCCCCCTGAAGATGTGGGTTCACAGCTTGGACTCTGCTTTTAACCTGGAGGCTCTAATCTCTGCAGTGACCAGAATTTCCTTTGCACATTTAAATTTTATATGCCTTCTGAGATTGCTAAAATGAGTATCCAGCTTTTGGGGGGCAATTAGCTTACTGTTGTAAACCACTTAGTGACTTCTTAGTGTGGTATGAAATGGTATATAAATGAAGCTTCTATTGCTGCTACATGCCTTAGTTACATCCTGTTTGAACTACTGTAACATGCTCTACTTGGGGCTGCATTTGAAGAGTATTTGGAAACTGTAGCTGGTCCAAGAGCTGCAGTTAGGCTGTTAAATGGAGCAGGTTACAAAGATCATACAACACTCCCTGTTGAAACAGCTCCACTGGGTGCTAGTTTGTTTCCAGACACAATTCAAAGTGCTAGTTATGAACTATAAAGCCTGATATAGCTTAGGTCCAAGCTATTTGGCAGATCATATTTCCATGTATGAGGCAGCTTGGGCACTGAGATGATCAGGAGAGGCCTTCTCTCAGTCCCACCACCTTTACAAGCACTGTTGGTGGGGATGCAAGAGAGGGCCTTCTCGGTGGCTGCTCCAAGACTCCTGTGGAACTCACTTCCAAGAAAGGCCCCTCCTTGTCTTTCCATCAGCAGACTAAAACCTTCTTATGCAGACAGGCTATTAAAACAGAAAGTTTTTAAAGAGCAAGCTGGGATGTTGTCTTGTTTTAAAGTAATTTAAACACTTTTATCTTTTTTAAATTTTTTTAATGACTGATCTATTTTACTATTGTAATAATTTAATCCCATTTTAACATATTACTTTTATATGTTTTCAACTGTACTGTTCTTGTAATATTGTGAGCTGCTTTGGGTCCCAGTTTTGGGGAAAGAGAGGGATACTAATACTAATACAAATACTAATAGGTTCCTGTGTGGTTTGTCTGATTGAAACCAGTTATATGCTCCAATTCTGTGCTGTCATGGTTTAACAAACATCACTTATGATACAGTGTCTGATAAAAATCATTAACAGCTAATGGTACACAGACAAGCTGACAGATTTCATTTTGTCTGATATCACCATTCTGCTTAATCTGCTGAATGACACACAGTAAAGTTCCAGTCAGAAATACAGTTTATAAAATGAATGTGAAGCAAACAGGGTGAAAGAGCTCACACTTCATCCACACCGCTACGTAAATGATGTCTAATGCTTTTCAACTGATAGGGAAAATAAACTTCCCCAGACAAACTGATTTAAATTTCCTTTTAAAACATCTTACAGGAGGATGATATGAAGAATGCTGATAAATTCAAATCCAAAGTAAAAAAATACTTTCTAAATATGGAAAACAAAGGCTTCATCAGCATTGCAGAAATAATCCATTTTGACACCACTTTAACTGCCATGGCTCAGTGCTTTCGAATTCTGGGAACTGTAGAGACATTTAGCCTTCTCTGTCAGAAGGCTCTGGTGCCACAATAAACTACAGTTCACACAATTTTGTAGCACTGAGCCATGGCAGTTCAAGTGGTGTCAAAATGGATTATTTCTGCAGTGTGGATGCACCCTAAGAGAAGATATCACCATTAGGAAGAAACTAATAATATACTGAGAAATTCTACCACAGTGTTCAACCATTTCCATTCATTTTGATAAAAAAATGTCAGAGAAATGATCAAAAATATTGTTCAGGATAATCTGTGTAACTACAGCTATGTAGCAGTCAAGAAATGTGTCTGAATGTCATGTTTATATTAGACATTCATCCCTGTCATCCTGGTTAGCTTTCTACTCATCAGTTAAAACCTAGGGGAACATTGAACTTTACCGCATTGGCCCAGGAAAGGGCCACTAGCATTCCAAAAGGTAACGTTTTGGGGATGGGAGGCGGTGGGGAATGGATTTTACCACACAGTGGGAATGCTGCTGCCTCCACCGAGCATCCCCATCACATTCCAGGTGTGTCCCAGAGGGGGCGATTTTCGGGAACACTTCTCAAGCGTTCCCAGAAATCACCCCCTGGGGAACACATTTGGAATGGGATGGGGATGTGCGGTGGTGGTGGCAGCATCCCCGCTGTGTGGTAAAATCTGTTCCCTGACACCTCCCACCCCCAGAACGCTCCCTTTTGGAATGCTAGTGACCCGTTCCTGGGCCAATGCGGTAAAGTTCATTGATACAAGAAAACACAGAGATATCCTTATCCTCCAAAATTAGATGCCTAGTCAGCAAAGTGGGCAACCTCCATGGATTTTTCACTTTCTGCAGTGCTGTTATGCAAAACAGAGTATTCCATGGGAAATAAAATGTTTGAGGTGTTTTGTTTTTTTTTACAAATGAAGGTTTAGCAATAAAACCCCCAAAATGCAGTTGTCCCCAAAACAATAGTAATCAAAAACTTTGTAAAAACACTTGTAATTTTACCAAATTGAAAGGGAAAGAAAATTAAAATATTTGTTTTTACATGCAGGAATGAAATAAGCAAATATTTTATCCCTGTTGAAGATACCATGAGGTATGTCCTCCCACAGGGATTTTTGAGATCAAGAAGTGCAGCGAAGCAGGACAACTGCAAAGTAATGAAGAAATTTGCCACAGTAAGAAAAACCACACACCTACAACCCTCAGCCAACTCTAAAATAAGAAGAACACTTTGTAGATTTTCTCCAGGTTTTCTCCACCATTGGCACTCTTCCCAATACTATCATTCACAATGCCCCAGAATAATGCTATTGAAATAAGCTATGCTGCAACCACTATTAATAGTCAACATTAACACTAAGAAAATATTGTAGAATTTTTATCTCCCCAGGAGAAATGAAAACCCCTGCCCCCATCCTTCCCATCAGTTCTCTACCCCCCCCCCAAATGAAACATTTTGAGAGGTCATTTGTATAGATCTATAAAGGAAATAATCAACTAGCAAGGGGGTAAGACAAGGTTGCATTCTATCACCCTGTTTGTTCAACTTGTACACAGAAAATATTATATGAAGAGTAGCCTTAGACTCAGGAGAAGGAGAAGTGAAGCTTGGAGGAAGGAATATCAACATTCTAATCTTTACCACTTCAGATAATTTAACAGGCTAAACCACTGGCTATGTCCCATCATCATGATATAGCAATGATGTGCTGTGGTTCTTGCAGGGATATGAACTGCATATCCTGTAGATGCTCTTCCTTTCTATGTGGAAATGATAACATTGTATCAGTTGTTCCTGAGGTAACAGCATGGTTAATTTATGCTGACATCTGTGATATCACCTTCAGCTATTATCACTGAGAAGTTAAATACTAAGCTCTTGCCAGGTTACAGCACCTGCCATGTTAGCATTCAGATAGGGCTTTACAATGTTCAGTAATTCTACTGCTTGCGGGGATGGAAAAAAAAGATTACAAAAAGAAAATGAGAACTGAAGTATACAAAAAAGGGTGCAGAGGGCAGTAACTTACTTAAATTTATCAACTGCTCTCTCCTAGTTTATGGTAAAATAATATGCCATCTAGAATTACTGCAAGAAAATATGACATGTGGAACCCAAATTGAAACCTAATTTAAACTTCAAGCAAATTGTCTCACTGGAATATACAGTAGTTTAGGGCATACTAGTAAAACCTTCATAACTAAATAAGTATGCCCAGACAGTTAACAATAAAAAAGCTCAAGGTCACCTTTGTATTAAGGAAAGCTTTTATGCTCTCAGCTGAAGTACACTTGCTGAAAGGATGCTAACACAGCTAAAGGCAAAATTGTATTCTGAAAATTGCAGATTTTTAACCAACCAGTCCTTTGGCAAAATTGGGAATTAAGGGCCCAAACAGACAGGCCAAAGTAAAGCTGCTTCGGGTCACTTTGGAGGTATGCTTTTTAAATGATGCATGCATCTTAAGAGTCCGAAAGCCACACCAAAGCCATGCTCCAGTCCTAAGGACTGGAGCACAACTTTGGCACAGCTCCTGGCCTCTTAAGATGCAAGTGTCATTTAAACGGCATACCTTCAAAGTGACCCGAAGCAGCTTTATTTTGGCCCGTCTGTTCGGGCCCATAGTTACTAAGGGAAGACCCACTGAATTTAGAGCCAGTGACACATAATCAGTACACACATATATGCAAGATTTAGACACATGGACATGAATATTTACTCTAGCCACTTTTTATTGGAATATTTGGATAACTTTGAAAATATGAATATGTTTTGGGAGGCATGAACTTAGAACTCACTCTTATGCCCCACATCAACATAGACTATGCACAGGAGGGGTGGAAAAACTTTCTAACGCAAGAGGTAAATTCCAGTTTGGGAACTATCCAAGGGGGTGTATTCTAGAGGTAGGTGTGGCAAAGGATATGGGTGAGGAGAGGGATAAAATAAACAGGGATGAGGAGAATGGGAAGGGCTTGATGCAGTTCTTACCAATTTGGAAATTTCCGTACCAAACATTCAGATCACAGCACATTCCTGTGGTAAACCTCAGGGGAACTGTTGAATGCCCTGCAACCTTCTTGCTGGATATGGGGTTTCATAATTAATCTAGTGTTAGAAATGTTTTGAGAGGTCACAATGACCTGCGGAGACTAGGAGGTTACACATATAAGAAGTCACTCTGACCTAAGGACATGTGAGAGACTAAGATAAACAGTAAAGGGAATTGTTAATCACTTCATCCCAGACTTACTATGGTGCGTTACAGAGCGCCCAAATACAGCTCTCTACCGGTGGCACCGGTTGCTGTGTCCGGGAACCGCAGTGGTCAAACCATGCGGTTCCTGGACACAACAAAAATAAGCCCCAAAATGGCTCTTCTTTTTGCACCCTGGAAGTGGCGCTGCGAGTCGCTAGTCGTGCATTTGCGGTGTCACTTCCGCCGAGTGATGTGCGGACGCTATGCATCTGCGACGTCAAGATGGTGGCGCCCATATAGAACGAGCGCTGCCATTTTGTACATCCTGAGGACATACTAGGGTTAGGGGCGTGCGTAAAGCACGCCCTTTCCTAACCCTAGTACGTCCTGAGGGCGTACTTTACGCCCGTTTGTAATGGGCCTATGTTTCCTCTTGCAATGGAAACAAAGGGAGCAATCAAAGACCATACTTTCCACCTTACCTCATGCTGTAATCCTATTCACCCTTCTTGTCTGATTATCTATGAATCATTTCAAATCTAACTGATGTTTTATAACCCCAGAGTTAAAGCCATCAGTCATTCTGGACCCTTTCTGTCAATTCCATGGAGAAACATCAAAGCCTTTGTTACATCATGTGGTAACATCCAGGATCCCACCCATAGCCATTTTGCTCAAAGACAATGTATGCTTACAGGGCCCCATTCTCTCCATGTGTGTATAACCTTAGATATAGTCTGAGCCACACTACATTTTTCATGGTCCTCTCTTCAAGTCCAGCACCACCCTCTTCATATCCTGATTCCTCACTATCCAACCTTTCACAGCTTTCTTTCTGTTAGCCTTGTATGGTTCTTGAAGTTGTTTTGGTTTTGTATGTTTCTGTGCATGCTTGCTCATTTATAAATAAAAACCCTTCTATTAACTGAAGCTGAATAGCTCTCTGCAGTTAGTAATTGCCCCAACATTTTATGAAGAGGGTGACACTGCTGGTGGGGCTCCCCATGCCCCTTCCCACCTTTTAGGTTAACACAACATCTTTTATGCCTGCGAAACACAGTTCAGTTCAACAATTTTAATGCTTTCACAGAACATTTCAGTTTCTATGTAGGAGATCAGATGTTTATATACTTTTAAATATCCTCTTCTCTATCATCACAACTCAAAGATACTTTAAAAGAACATTGTAAAATGGATGGGGGGACTTACAGATAATGTTGTGCCACTGGAATTTACTCATAAGCAAATGTATGTGTGTGACAAAATATATTTTGTTTTGTTAGCTACATCAGTAACCCTGATGGCGCATGTGACAGTCACATAAAAGATTTCCACACCAGCTCAGAAGTGCTGGTAAAACATTGCTGGATCATTCAGGAAGCACACATGTATGAAAGCCTGGCATGCTTCCTGAATGTCAGTGAATAATTGGCTCTTTCTAGCATCAGTTAATCGTTCCAGGAGAGATTTCCTTTGTACAAAATTTTCACATACAACAAAACAGCTACATGCCATTATTGTTATTATAATTATTGTTGTTACTGTAAAATGTCATAAAGATTTTATGAAGATTTTCTTAGTTCACACATTCCAGCATTAACATACGAAGCACATGAGCCAGGCAAATAAGATACTAGTTTCTACAGTGATTCAAGTTAAAGTTCCCTTAGATGTGTAATTTAATCAGTTTCATTAACATATGACCACATTAGTCTATACTTTTCACAAAGGCTCCATTAGAAACTTCCCCCAAAAGGCAATTATGTTGGCTAATAAATTTGTATCAGCATGAGAGGTTTTGAACACGAAATTGCTCTCACTCATTTCAGTTCTTCAAGGATGCTAATTTTTTTGAGATTATCCTGCAGTGAAGCTACAGGTCACTAATTCCCAATAAAGCAGTTAACAAAGAAAAGAGATTTGGGGGCCAATTGCTGGACTAGTTCGAACATGATGTTTGCACATTTGCCACAAGTCAGAGCATGCCTGATTCTGGCTCCTGTTTTGTATAGTAGGTTGTTCATTTGGAGGCTCTATTTGTATGAACATCTGGCTCCATGGGAAACTCAAAGTATGTATGGTGGCAGGGGCCTCATATAGTAGTCCCTCCAAATCCTCTTTTATCAGGTTCTCTTCTCATGAAGAATATTCTCCCTCAAGTAAGACAAATTTAAATAAGATGGCCTTTCAGAACTTGCTCCTCAGTGCAGACCATTTGGGGACTGAGTTTGTAGATTGTGTGCATGGAGATATAAGAGGCAGAGCTACCATGCATAGACCTATTGTCTTACATACTTTGAATTCTCATATTTGGAGAACATTGCTACGGGGCTCATGTGATCACCTCAGTTTCCACGGTATATGTCTGAGTCACAAGCATCATGCATGATTACTCAAATACTTTGGGTACTCAAATACTATGAGTATTAGCAATCAGGACAATATAGATGACCCACACCTCCTGCCTGCTGAAATGTTCAGTGTCCCCCACACACAACTCCCTTAGTTTGAAATAATATACATAAGTAAATTTTAAAATATCTTCATATTTTGGATGGAGAATACCTGAAATTTTATTCTTAAAAGAATCACATGAAAGGAAAAAGAAAACTGAGCCCACAGAGGTATACCTGGTTCTCCCACTACTATTTTGTCTCCACAGCAACATTACGAAGTAGATAAGGTTTAGAGATGGTGACAGTTTCAAATCTACTTGGTGAGAAATTCAAATTTGAGGAAAGATTCCTAGTCTAAACTGTACCTCCAAGCTACTGTAGCTGATGTAGAAATCTCATATATCTAGCTTTTTGAAGAAGAACCATCTATTCAGTCTGTGAATTATACTAGTAAATGGGCAGACTCCACTGGGATGTTCTCTTTTACAAGCTTCATCAGCATTCACAAGAGTTGTTGTGTAGCTAATTTTAATGAAATGTATTCTGAAGAATGCCCCAGTGGCGCCTCTACCTATTATTACTGACCTGTATTTTTTATTCTTTTCATATACCATTACAACTGCATACATGCTACCATAACTCAGTGACAGACCCCAGCATAACTGAAGACATTTTAAAGAATTTCAAAGAAGGCACAGTTGGGGTTCTTTTTTTAAAACAATCTGTTCCTAAGCATGCAAAGTAAGGGAAGTATTTACTGTCATGCAAATTCAGATTTTGAAAAGAGGGAACACACACCACTCTTCTGGAAAGATTTCAAAGCAACAAGCTAGAATGTGATAATTTTAAAGGAGATGCAGTTTAAAAAGAGATGGGTCTTCAAGGTCTTCTTCATGAAAAAGAACAAAAAAGGAGCAAAAACAAAGAAGATCCTGGGCGAGAATTATTGCAGTACTTCTCCCACGGCAGAACATTGGTTTTGGTGCTGCCTGACCTAAGAGGCAAGACTGAGGGTCACATCCTGTCATTAATGACTACAGACATGCATCTCTAATGTCATGGGATCCTAAATCCAACTTATGTTCTCATAAATGTTTAATAAATTGCCAGCTGGTTTTTTAAAAATTTAATTTATTTGGTATGCACATGGCCTTGGGGGGGTTATTATGGTGGTTTCCAGCAATAAGCCAATGTCAGTAACAGAAAACAAAGATGAGAAATAACCACTAAGAAAAGCAAACCATTAAAACTGAAGATATCAAAGGAAGAGAAACCTTATTACAACTGATAAAAGATTAAAACAAATTTGTCTTCACAAATTTTCATCCATCTAGTATTAAGGAACACCAAACAGTGTAAAAAAAATAAGGTCTTCAGTGAGAGCAAGTAATGGTGCCAAATAATTGAAAGAGCAAGTGAATATTTTGTATGTGTTTGCATTTTGATGTGTTAGTTTTCTTGGCAGGAGGATGCAATTTTGCCACTACTTTATTTATCTTCTCAGATCAAAAAAATATAACCTTTAGTGCATAAGACCAGAATGCTTGGATGTAAGCTTTTAACATGGTCAGGAAGCCTGAAGCATGAGGTGGGCTGTAGAATTACAAAACCCTATCTTACAATTATTTTTATAAGAAAAAATAGAAGAATGACTTAGAAGTAAATTATTTTAATCTGGGATAAATGAAACGAATGGTCTGTGCAGTTGCCCCTTCTTCAGCCCTATTTGGGCCATGGCAACCATATGCCATGGCCCCAATCTGGCTTTTCTAGGGCACAAAAAGGAGCCACAAAAAGTGGCTTCTTTTTGCGCCCTGTAAAGGGCATGATAGCCACAGCGCCACGGCTATACAGCGCTCCTTCAGCACTGTGTTGTCTGGACACAGTGCTGGACAAGCACCATGCTGCCATGCGCCATGCGGTGTGATGCACAGTATCATGCTGCCCTGGGGGTGGAGCCAGGGCAGGTGTCATGGAGGCTATCCCTCGACTCCACCATCAACCCGGCCTTTAAGGCCGGTGTGTACAGGGCCAAAGGTCCAAAACACATTGCAGAAATTATCCAGTTTGAGACCACTTTAACTTCCCTGGGTCAGTGCTACGGGATTTTGGGAAGTGTAGTTTTGTGAGACATTTATCCTTCTCTGTCAAAGAGCTCTGATGCCACAATAAACTACAATTATGAGGCAATCCTAGTTCAGAGCATTTAAAACAGCCTCAGATTGGGTTATTTCTGCATCATGTTTTGACTCTAAATCTAGGATTGAAATATAGAATTAATTTTGAATTTTAAAAAGTGATTTGTTATGAACTCCAAGAAGTATGACATGCCACTCGTAGTCATGTCAGTACTGTTGATCAGGAAATTTAAGTGCCTAAAAAGAGGCCATTATGAGATCTCCCAGCAATTTGATGTAGATGTTGAATAGCATTGAGGATAGAATGGCATCTTGTGGTATGCTATACAATATCTCTTTTTTGAGCACCACCAAGCACCACCATCTTGAATCTGACTGAGAGATCATATTGGATTGATTAAAGCACAGTGCCTCAGATTCCTAAATCCCTCAGGTGTTCCAGAAGGATACCATGGTCAATGGTACTGAACACAGCTGGGAGGTCCATAAGCACCAGCACTAGCTTCTATTTTCATTCCTTTTGCTTCATTCCTGCTTGCAGTGCTTCAATCATATTGTCCATTGAGCTGACCAAAATGTATTTGACAAGGGTAAAGAAGTTATGAAGATCTGATCAATACACTAATTTCTGCTCTTTGGTTGCACAAGCAAGACTTTGCAAACTACAGTTTCAAACTGGTTCCTCAACTAATCATAATTAGCTTTTCAGAATTCCTTTGACACCAGCATCTGTATAAACAAAATACTCCCCATTATAACTGCATGCTAAGTAAAAGAAAATGATTATTTGTTTTGTGTTTTATGAAAACAACAATCCCTGCTGAATGTGAGATTTGTTTTCTTGCAATCCTAATCTCAATAATATGTGTTTTGATATGTAATTATTTCTACTAAATTAAAAAAGAGGAATTTAATTTCAAATGCTTTTATTTGAAATTAGCAAATGACTCTTAACAATAGACTGAGTTTATCCTTAGTGAGTTGTAATAGCATCAATATGATTTAGTGTAGATTCTCAATAGAATGCCATCTGTACTGGATGAAACTGTATTATTCTGACACCTGAGATGTTTCTGTTCATTCATTTATAGTGACTGGGAACTGGTAGAATCTCCATACTACATTAAAAATGGTAAAATAAAGATCCTCCCTCCCTCCCTCCCTTTCTCTCTTTTATAATGAATACAAGTCAAAATCTAATCTTAAGAGTGGTTATCAACATTTTTCTAAAACAATATTTGTGGTTAATTTATATCTTCCTGATCAGGAAAAATGTCTGAAGCATTGCAAATGCTATAAAAATGTGGACAACATAACTTTGGACAATGGATGTCCTCTTCCTCTTGTTCAGCAATATCCTACTTAGTATACATACATTACATACATAGTAGTGAATATGTTAAAACGTAATACTTTCTGGTCCACCAGCCCCCATACCTACGTTAACAGCCAGCATCTTAACTGAGTAACAGATTTCTGTACAGCTGGCAATTGGAGCACAGGAAGATGATATTTCCAACCCCCTCTCACCAGCAAAGAAAACTTTCATGAGGAATTACAACAGAGGTCCTACTTCAGAACAGTTGCATCTTTATCCATGGGCATTGATAAGGAGGTGAACAGACTTCCTTTGTCTGAGCTGGCTTCTGGCCGTTAAGGTGAGCTATGAGGGGGGCATTGACAATAATGGCAATAGTGCCACAATTGTGAATGTGTATTATTACTGAATACAGAGCAGTTACATATCTCTAACACTAAGGCCCCCTTTTGGCCTCCCCTCCTACTAGTAAGATCTCAGATCACAAATTCTGTAATTTCAACCCCCTACCAAAATGTTTGACTATTATTTCACTTTCCTTATGCTCAAAATATGGCAAAAATTCTTTGGTGAAAAATTCTGCTATTTTAAACTACCAGATGAGCTGATGAGGATTTGGAGAGTTGGAGTCTGACATATCAGGAGGGCCTCACTTTAGCTTATGTAGCTTATCACATGTGTGAATATCACAAGGGACAGAAACAGATAAAAAAATATAACACGCGAGGCTTACCTTGTGTAAATCGTCAGGAAATCATCAGAAATCATGGAAAACTCTTGGTGTTCACACCCCCACATGCTTCTCCCATGAGTAAATCGTAGTGGAGGTATCATCGCTCACTCGTCCTGAGAAGAAAGCATCCTTGGGGCCACCATTTGGCAATAAAGGATCTTCCATTATTGCCAAATGGCAGCTCCAAGGATGCTTTACTCATGGATGAGCAAGTGATGACACTTCCACTACGTTTTACTCACGGGAGAAGTGTGCAGAGTGTGAATGCCGATCATGTGTTTTCCACTATTTCTGATGATTTCTTGATTGTTTACACATGGTAAGCTTCCCGTGTGATATTTTCCATAAAGCATGTCACTCTTAGAAAATTGAGAAGGCTTGTTTGAATTATGGGCTTGGTACACTGTATAACCTTAGTTGTTGTTGTTATTGTTGTTTTTTACTTACTCCTTAGCCCTCTTGACTAAAAGAGTCATCACTACCCAACTAATTTAATCTGAAACAAAATTTTGAAAGTGAAACAGAGGGTCCTGGGAGAAAAAGAGAGGTGATATAAGACATAAGGAAGTACAAAAGAATGCTGTGTTCACATGGATGTGTTTCAGTGAGTTAGTCACAGTTCCAGTTTCACCATTCTTGAAAGTTTTGTGGTAATCTGCTTCAGAACTTTCTTGCATTGATGAGATTTTTCCCTTGCTAGATTTGCTACTTGAAGTTCAGAGTGGTGACAATGTTTTGCCTGAGTTCAACTTGCCATCTTTTCACAGCTCCAATTTCCTTCTCAATTGGTTAGCAAATGACTCAGATTCTCTGATATACTTACTCCCCCAGACATTTTAGGAGAGTTCTGATTAACATCCTTCTTTAAAGTTCTCAGTTTAGTGTAATTATCCCGCTATTATCCTCTTCTTCATTTTAATGGTTATTAAAATAGCCCTTGTGAAAGCAAGATTAAAGTTAACCCTGTGAATGAAAGGCATCTTAGTTGCACAACTATGGGGCTTATTAGTCACTTCAGTGAAAATAGCTTTTGAGAGTTAAGAGAGTCATGGGCTAAGACAAAGGATTCAAAAACCTTTCTAGAGGCATTACTGAACTTTTAATTGGGGGGGGGGGGGATTCTTCACCTTTGGATAACGTGTAAACTCATTCAACAAATTTCTCTCATATATCTGAGACTAGCTTTGGAATTTTCCTACATTATTTTTCTCTCTCCATCCTTGTCTTGTTTTATTCCATGCTGAGCAAATTCATAGAATCATAGAATAATAGACTTGGAAGAGACTGCAAGGGCCATCCAGTCCAACCCCCTGCCATGCAGGAATTCTCAATCAAAGCATCCCTGACAGATGGCCATCCAACCTCTGTTTAAAGACCACCAAGGAAGGAGTCTCCATCACTCTCTGAGGGAGTGTGCTCCACTGTTGAACAGCCCTTACTGTAGGAAGTTCCTCCTAATGTTGAGGTGGAATCTCTTTTCCTGGAGGTTGCATCCATTGCTCCGGGTCCTAGTATTTCAAAGCTTCAATGGAGCACAGTATTTACCACCTTGAAGACGACCTTCATCATGTTTATTTCCTACATGGAAATGTGACCTATCTAAGGCTGCTATCACATCGCAGAATTAATGCAATTTGACACCTCTTTAGCTGTTGTGGCTCCATCCTATGGGATCCTCGGGTGTCTAGTTTGTTGTGACACCAGAGCTCTTGGGAAGAGAGAGCCAAATATCTCACAAACTACAAATCCCAGAATTTCATGGGATTGAGTTACGGCAATTAAAGCAGTCTCAAACTGCATTAATTCTGCAGTCTAGATGTAGCCTAACTCATTGAGGCTCACTTCTGAGAAGACATGCATTGAATTGTCCTGTAAAGCATATTTGGTACTGTTGCCTATGGAGTGAAATACATTAGAGGTGAAAAAGATTAAAGTAAGATTAGCCTTGAAGTCTTCTATTCATATACTGGTGGAAAAAGGAGAGTTAATTAGTCCAACATTTCCATGTGAAAGAACAATTCTGTTCAGTTTTATGTACTTGTCATTTCATTTGCTTATGAACCATTACTGAATCCCCCAAAAGTGTTTTCCTTTAATTATGTGCTAATAATGTGTTTGTTTGTCATTTGGGGATAATAGCAGGAACATCATAAACATATCATTAGCTCTTAGAAGAAAATCCAATTAGAAAAAAAATCTTTATATATTTTTTTTCTACTGTGTTAATTATGATTGAAAGAAAAACAATAAAAATTATTATAGAGAATCTTCAGGTTTATTTGTGTGCCTTTATAAAGTGATCAAGCCTCGCTGTATCATTTTATTGAGGGAATGCTATTTAAATTGGCAACCTTTCTTTAGATTAAACAAAGAAAGAATAGTTTACTGACTATAAAAAGTCTCAATTCAGATAGACTAAAAACACAGTCCGCTGTCATTGATTTCTATAGGTGACTGTTTAAATCTTCCACTGCAGCTAATAAAAATGTGAAAACCCTTTATTTTGACTAAATTATGTCTGTCACAATAAAACCATTTCCAACACTCAATGTGAATGTAAAATAACCACCCTTTGATTAGAAAGGTGTTAAAACCCCCATTTATCCATATTCTCATTGAGAGAAGAACATGTATTGAGCTATTTTGCAAAAGAGGGCAGAGTACAACAAGAGAAGCAGACTTTACAGAGGGCAATTGAATACTTTTTGTTCAGATGTAAGCCCCATTGTTTTCATATAAATGTGGGTCCACATGAACTGCAACCTTGTCATGAAATCTGATAATGTTTACTCAAAAATAAACACCTCTTAGATTTAGCAAGAGTGATAGAATGGCAGATTTCCACAGGGATACTGGTGAACTTCCACTGGTGTCAGTGTTATGTTTTCACAAACCTCCTTCTCCACTAGGGGAGCAGCGTATCTCTGCATATGACTTCTCATCTGACCTCCATGTCAATATGGCCTGTTACAACAGGCCAAAATAAAGCTGCTTCGAGTCACTTTGGAGGTATGGTATTTCAATGATGCATGCATCCTAAGAGTCCAAACACCGCACCAAAGCCACACTCTGGTCCAAGGACTGGAGTGCAGCTTTGGTGTGGCTTTTGGACTCTTAGAACTCATGCAGCATTGAAATACCATACCTCCAAAGTGACTCGAAGCAGCTTATTTTGGCTGTCTGTAACAGGCCAATGCTTCCCTTTAAAGACAAAAGAAACATGGATTTATTTGCAGACATGTTTTTAACTCATCATATTGTGAGGTATATCCCTATAACCGTTTATAAGTCAAACATTACTGGAGAGGAAGGCCAGTGTCCTGTCTCTCGCTTCAGAACATTTTCTTTTAAACTGCAAGAAAAACACCATACATTTGCTTTCATTTCCTTATTAATAAATGATAAATGATATGCAGACAAAGACAAAATTATCTTCATGTCATGTTTTCCTACGGTAACATGAACAATCATCCTTTGTATTTACAGAAGTATAGAAAAAAACTGGTTGTCTGCTTTAGAAATACAATAAAGCACCAAACAATTAGTTGATATCTTCCATTCAAGGAGACATAGAAATTATTAGACTAATCCTTTTCTGTTATCAGAAGGATGAGTTCCCTGAGTGCATACTATCTGTTGCTCTATCTTTAACTGAATAACACTTTTTAGTATGCCAAAGGCTTTGCTTCAGGCTTTCTCATTAGATAGGAATGCGCTGTTAACATTCCTATGAATAGCATATTTTAAAAGTTTATCTTTTTCTTGACTGCTACCATAATCAAGAAGTATCCTTCAAGTTCAGAGTATCCTTGCTCAAACACACACTGCTCTTTGTAATTATTGTGATTGATTACATACTATGAAAACACATATGTAATTTCAGTGTATTACCACATCAAACTCAAATATATATTCCGAAATCATTTTGCTTCTTCTCTGAGTTTGTGCTGTGCAATGACTTTCACTGAAACTTACATGAGGTTTCCATTTTTTCAAGATGTCCAAAATTTAAATATACAATGGACTTTTCTCATCAGGACATAAAACATGGAAAGCTAGTCATTGGCCACATTCAAAAGTCATGCTAAGCCACAGCTTGTGCTATATATATTTTGCTGCTTTAGCCTGCTTCTTCCATTTTTTTTTTCAGTGTTACTTAAGAAAGCAAGCCTGGAATAAGCTATGATTCTGGATTTGGATGCAATTGCAAACTATAGTTTAAAGAAACCACAGTTTCAAAGCCAAGAACTTCCAAGTGTGGTTTGCAGCTGGTTAGCAAATAATATTTTGTTGGTGTGGATGGATTTGGATACAACAACAAATTAGAATTAAACAAAACATAATATGGCCTATTCTTATAATGAAACCTAGACATTGTCTTTCTCTGTGGTGATTTTGTAATAACAAGCCAGAAACATCACCCAAGGAGACTTTCTGCCGTGCTCTCTGCAACCGGACTTGTTTATCTCGGATTGGCCTTTTTAGTCATCAATGCGCTTGTAGAAAGCACAGATGAGTCCTTCCTGAATTTTTGTTCGCGAAGTAAAGGCAGGGGGGGTTGTATTATAAAAATTGAGCAATATCTGAACAACCAAGAATCTCTGACTCTCTGCTGACATTCTGCTCTGTCTTTCTCTCTCTGTTTTCAGTGCAATAGACTCTGGATCAATTACCTGGGCAGACTGGGAACCTTGGGAAAAGGATGCCATGAGAAAAGTTGTGATCTAAACTTTAGTGTGATAAGTTATCCTCAATTAGTTTTTCTCAGCTTTCTTAAAATCTCTTGAAAATATGTTTACAATGGAATTACTGGCAAAAGCTTTACTGTAGACACTCAAATGACAAGCTCTTTAATATAAAAGTACAGGCAATCAGTATCTATCTTGATAAGGAAGAAAACATAAGTGAAACACATATATCTCTACTTGTGGCTCCTGAGGGAATATCTTAACTGCTGGGCATTGCCAAAGTGGGCCATTTTTCTTGAGATTTACCTTGCATTTAAAAAGATTGGAGTCACTTCTTGTGTTTTCAGCCATATTACTCAATTTCTACTCACAGCACATAATGCTTGCTTGTCAAGAAAAATCATCACCAAGCAGCTCCAAGTATGTTTATAAGATTCTTTTATGGGCTTCCACAAATGGATGGATATCATCAAGACAAACCATTCTAGCATAATTTTGCTCCCTCTCTGTGCTTGTGCTGTGCAATGATTTTCACTGAAGCTTACGTGAGATGTTTCCATTTTTGTGAAATGTCAAGAAATTTACATATATAGTGGGCTTTTCTCTTCTCACCCCACCCTTAAAAACTGCCACATCATTAAAGCAAATTGCAACAGTCTATACCCATTACTTTCGAATGGTCTGAATTTCTACCTAAGAAAAGCTGGTTCTGCACAATATTGTATTATATTGAGGTTTAAAGGCTGCTTATTTCAGACAGAGAAGATGGTTTTTGTTTTTATCTTTTTTTTTTGTAAGCTGCTCTTTTTATTTTCTCTAATGTTCTCTGTGCCTTAGTAAACCATAAAATAATGGGTTAAAATAAAAGGTGTGCACAAGTAGTTCAAAACCAGTTATATTTCAGGGACATGTGCTGGTTGATTTTGAATGGTGTTGAATCATGCTAGAAGAAGCTATATCATTCAACCTTCCCCACTTTAACTGGCTAATATACAAAAATTTGGTCACTTTACTATCATTTCAAAATTTGGCCTGACTTTGCCTTTATTCTGTCTAAAATGTAAATAAAAATTGATCTGTATTATATTGGTTCCTAAAAAATACTGGTGGTTGGGGGGTGGGTGGGGCAGCTGGTAAACTCTTGCAAAGATCAAATTACTTGAAAGTTGAGCTGAAGTTAAAATTTGCTAAACCTGAACAGTTATTCATCATAGATCTTATTTCTTATAAATCAAACTTCCAATGCCTTATTTTATTTCCTGTTCTCTGGATCAGCAGAAAACAAGCTTGCTCCCTCCTCAATATGACATCCCTTTAAATATTTAAACAGGGCTATCATATCACCTCTTACCCTTCTCCTTTCCATGCTAAACATCCCCAGCTCCCTGAGGTGTTCCTCACAGGACATGGTTTCAAGACCTTTCACCATTTTAGTCACCCTCCTTTGGACATGCTCCAGTTTCTCAGTGTCCTTTTTGAACTGTGGTGCCCAGAACTGAACACAGTATTCCAGGTGGGGCCTGACCAATGCAGAATACATTGGCACTATTACTTCTCTTGATCTAGACACTATACTTTTATTGATGCAGCCTAATATTGCATTGGCCTTTTTAGCTGCCACATCACATTATTGACTCATGTTCAACTTGTGGCCTACTTGGACTTCCAGATCCCTTTCACATGTAGTCTCATTCAGCCAGGTGCCCCCCATCCTATATCTATGCATTTTGTTTTTCCGGCCTATGTGCAGTACCTTACATTTCATTTTGTTAGCTTTGGCCCATCTTTCTAGTCTATTTAGGTCATTTTGAATTTTGATCCTGTCCTCTGGGGTATTATCTACTCCTCCTAATTTGGTATCATCTGAAAATTTGATAAGTATGTCCCCCATTCTGTCATCAAAGTCATTGATAAAGATGTTGAATAGCACTGGGCCCACCAGTCCCAAAGCCAGCCGCTGCTGCTGTCCTCAATGGGCCACTGGCAAGTAGTTGTTTTTCTACATTCCTTTTCTGGACAGCTTCAGGCTGCCTTTGGCGGCCACGGAGCAGCTTCCAGCTGATATGGGAGCATGTATTGTCTGTCACACTTTTGGGTCCATGTGTTTCCGAACAAAGTCTCATATATCATCAACACAAATCAAGATATTTTGGGACATAAAGTAGAAAATGTGAAAAACAGTGAAAAATAACATATTAACCATCAAATATTCTGATACCTCAAATCTGTTGCCTGAGATGGCTACCCCACACTATCAGATTGTCAGGTCAACATTGCACTACACACTGCATATGCATACAGGCCATGAAATCAAGGTTTATCAGGCAATTTCTACTCATTAAGCCTTCCTAATTTCTGCAGGTTCAGTCCATGGCGGGGTACAGACCGCGCAAAAACGGCGGCCTGCCGGCATCTGGTTTTGGTCCATGGGGAAACCACAGCCTCTAGACCGCCAGCGGACCAAAAAATACCCATGAAAAGCAGGTTCTTATTGAGATGTCATTACGACATTACAGTGCGCCAATGGTGCACTTGCGATGTTGTAATGGCGCTGTGATGTGCAGACGCTATGCGTCCAGCATGTCATAATGGTGGCACCCATCTGTACAGGGCACAGCCATTTTGACGCCCTCGTCCCGTGTGCAGGACGAGGGGCATCTAGAAGCACTGCCCCGAGGCACCCCTTGCACATGACAAGGGAGTCCTTTTCAGCCCATCTGGACTGGACCCATATATGTTTTTATACTCTCTCATTCTGTTTCAAATTACTCTCCCCTTCTTAGGCTTCTCCCTCTGGACTCTTCTACTTATTCTTCTTGACCCTGTTCAGTCTTCTTGTTCTTCTTTCCTAGCCTCTGACCCCAGTAATACAATATTATAAGGTTCCTAATAAGAAGGTTCTACCCATCTTCTTGTAAGCCTTTCTGGGTGCCTTGACTCTCTTCAGAATCTGAGGTATATGTGACAAGCAGGGCTGTGTGGTATATGGCTTGAGTCTTCAGGAAGATTGTAATGACACAGTCCAGAGCCCTTTATGATACATTGACAGATTGGTTTGGTCTGACTGAATGGAGTACTTTTAAATAGTTTCAGTTCTGTATTCTTACAGTATGTTTCTAGGCATGTTCTGTTCCTGGTCTGTTTTTTTTAAAGCAATTTGTGTTACAATCTATGAGTATGCTGAGTGCAAATCTGGGAACAGAAGTAATTGGGTACTGGAGGCCGAATGAGTATCGTAGATTATGCATGATTATGCATGCAAAATAATCTATTGTATGGTCCAACACAACAAATAGTAGCGAAAGGTTTCTGCACAGGCACTTTAACACAAACAGATAGCTAGCCTAACAATAGAAAGAAATTGTATAGGATTCAACAGTCCTGATGAACGTAGTACATTTACACCTCCTAAACCTTGTTGCACCACATCTTGAACAGACCATTTCCAAGAAATAAAGTGCTCACAAAACAACACATGCACACCACATATATTTTGATATGTGTAAGAGGGGCCATACTGGGTTGAATTCTTTTAGTACTCTAGCAGACATAATCATACATTATGCCTCTGTACTTTTCTGGTCAGAGTAGATGGAAGCATTTAGAGCCTTCATCGCTAATGACTCCCTTCCTGCACCATCTGGAAAAGGATGGGGGGGGGGCACAGCCAGGTAGTAGCTAGCTGTGCTTCAGCAGCCAGACGTACTGAAGAATGTTCCTCCCCCTGGAGTTCCCTGGGATCCTGCAGATGTTTAGGAGGATTATATCATCTTCTTGCAGCCATCTACAAGAGAACACAACTGGTTGCTGTCTAAGTCCCCACCACCCTTTCCCAGCTACGAAATGTCCATGGGAGGGGGAGGCATACAGGCTACAGACAGGTTGGTTGAAGACACCAGGAGGAGGCATAGGGCCAAAACAGACTGCCCTGAAGGAGTGGCTTCAAGCTGCCTCTGAGAAAGCAGGATGGAGGCTGTGATAACAGCATGCAGCAGCCCCAATCCAGCCAGCTTCCACCCCAAATAGGAGCAGAAAAAATCCACTCCTATTTGGGGTAGAAAAAAGCCACCCTTTTGCTGCTAGAGCTGGCTTTTGCCCATTCTAGGCTGAGTGACATCGAAACGCCATGTCCCCAAGTCACCCAGAAAGAAGCTGGTGTGTAATTGCCAGTGCAGGTTCTGGGCAACTTGGAGACATGTCATGTTTAAACACCATGCCCCTAAGCCAGCTAGAAGCCAGCTTTTCTGGGGTGTCTGTTTCAGCCCATAGTTATGCCTGTTAGAGTTTTCTGTTCTAGGGTCACAATACTTTTCTCAATGGATAAAATTACATAAAGAAGATAAATTGTATAAATAAGTGCACAAACAAGGAAACATACATAAAAATTGTCCAAAGTTTAGTGTTGGAAGAAAACAAGAAGCTTTGAAACATGATACAAAACAAGAATGAAAAATGTCCATGGGAAGCAGAGAAACTGAATGTATCTAAGACTCAGGCCCGTTACAGACCGCCCAAAAGGGGCGGTCTCAGGCCGCTGCCGGTTGCAGCATGGAGGAGCCGCAGCAGCCAAACCGTGCGACTCCTCCGCGCTGCAAAAAAGGAGCGCGAAAATTGCTCTCCTTCCGGCAACCCGGAAGAGACGTCACAAGTGCCAAAGTGCGCACTCGTGATGTCTCTTCCAGGTTGGGATGTGCGGACGCAGAGCGTCCGCTACGTCAACATGGCGGCGCCCATCTGTATAGGGCCCCGCTACCTTGACGTATCGGTTACGCACGAGGGGCAAGGCGCGTTCGGAAGCACCGCCCCTCGTGCGTAATCGCGGCGCAAGGACGGCGCCTCTTAGGCCCGTCTGTAACGCGCCTCAGAGATGTTCATATCTCTAAGTTGGACCCAATCCAAAACCTTCAGCACAACTGCTGCCCTCCTAAAAATCCTTTAGTAAAAATCTAATATTAATTCTACCAAAAGGTCATGCTTTCAGATGGACATTCTAAATTGATTGTAATCATGTGAAAATGCATTCCAAAAACCCCAAACTTCAAATCTCTTGCAAAGTAATGAAAATACAAAGGCTCCTATGTATCCAGAGGATAACCCATTTCATTTCAGAAACGATATTCCATAATTGTGCTTCAAATACACTCCAGTTCACTCTCATATACTAGTGAGTCTATAAGATAATAGAAGCCTGCAGTCTTACAAAGAAAAGTCAAGGTCAAAACCTCTCAAAAAAGCATGATATACCAAATAGGGAGTATATGGCATTTTGTGATCCACTTTCTCATTTGCAAGCTTTCACCTTATATTCAGGTCAGACTATTCAAGTGTGGATCTTTTCTCTAAACTCCAACAAACACATTCCAATTCATGACCCCATAGACCCTGTGCTTGAAACATAATGCCAAATATTTCAAGTTTTGCTATGTGCTCTTTTTCACAGGCTCCTGTAGAAATGCTGTTAAGAGCTTTATGTCTGTTCAGAGGTCCTACTGAGTTCAGATGGGTTTTCTCCAAGGTAAATGTGTACAGGAATGCAGCCTAGAACAATAGTCATACTGCCTGCAAGTAATTCCATCTTCATACGGGGAACTTGTTCTAAGTAAACATACAGAAAACTGGACTATCAATTGCTTTTGCTGCTGTAGAAACACATAGGCAGCCAAATGAGCATGATCAGCCTAATGCACATTGATCAACCTTGTGATTTTTTTCCCTTTGAAGTTTGGTCTCTTAAGCAGAACCAATGGATACATTTCAAAGGAAAGCTGTGCTTCTTTCCATAGCCAATTTCTCTCTTTACTGTGGCTGCTTTAGTGTAATATCTTTCAAAAAGCTTACTTTGCCTCATTTTGCCCCTAGTAAAATTTGACCTTTTGAAAATTCTAATCTTTTGAATCCACCAAGTGATTTATACAATGCCTAAATGTCTGTTCTCTGTATATTCCTGGAGCTAAATATTGATTTTAAATACTCAGCTAAAAGATTTCAAAGTTCTTGGTGTTATCATAAACAGTCCAAACAGAATTACAAACTCAATAGAAGCTTGGTGTTTGAGCTTCATCTTATTAGATGAATCAACATTTTGCCCATAACTTCCACATCATTAGTCTTAGGGTAAGTCCACACATACATCATCATCATTTGATGACACCACCTAGTGACGGCTTGCAAGTGTGAAAGATTCATTTATATAACAGAAGGCAAATCCTGAGATTACAAGTTACCTGACAAAATGTTTTGTTTTTGCTTTTGTTTTGCTGTAGAGACATTCATAACCAAACACAGGTCATCATAAGATATTCATGCTCTGGTAAATTTGATCCTACCATTAGGTAGTGTAACTCAGCTAACTGAGGTAGCAGATCCTGTGGGGCTAGCAACAGCCCATGCCAAGAGAGACCCCACTTGCCCAAACAATGCAAACAGGCAACATCACCAAGTCCCAAGAGAGTACCAAAATGGCTAGATCATGCTTGCAAGGCAGCCCAGTACATCATGCTGTGGCCACACGAACTCTTGAAAACTAAAGGCGGGGATTTGAAAAACAAACAACAATTAACACAGAAGCCTCCTAATGTATGTGTGATATGCAGATTACTTCCAATGACCAATCCATTTTATGGAATCAGATTCAAAGCCCAAGGAGGCCACCATCAATGCAGCCCCAATCTGAAACTAATGAGTTGCAAAGCAGATGTTGGTTAGGCCCATAGTAGCCAAAGTCCTGGGTGTAACTGCCTAGAACTGATGTTTGGTCAAGAGGGAAAGATCCTGATGAATAAACAAAGGCCCTGGTACCCCTAACCCACATGAATTGATATAGTACCTGAATAGCTGTGTTTGTACAAGGATACCATCAAACACGCTATCCTTCTGGAACGCCTGAGGGAGTTGGGTATCGTAGGCACTGTTTTACAGTGGTTCCATTCCTACCTCTCAGGAAGATTCCAGATGGTGGCACTGAGAGACAGTTGCTCCTCCAAAAGAGAGCTAAAATTTGGTGTCCTCCAGGGCGCCATCCTGTCTCCCATGCTGTTTAACATTTAAATGAAGCCGCTGGGTGAGATCACCCAGAGTCATGGGGCGGGGTGTTATCAGTATGCCGATGACACCCAAATATATTTCTCTATGTCTCCGACTGATGCAGTGATTAAGGATGGCATCTGTTCTCTGAATGCCTGTCTTGGGGCGGTAATGGGGATGAGGGGAAACCGACTCAAGCTGAATCCAGGTAAGACAGAGGTACTTGTTATTGGAAACTTGAACTTGGGAATGGAGTTATGTCAGCCAGTTCTAGATGGGGTCACACTTCCCCTGAAGGATTCTGTCCGCTGCTTGGGGGTGCTCCTTGACTTGTCGCTCCAGCTGTCAGTGCAGGTGGATGCAACAGTCAGGAGCACTGACTACCAGCTTCAGCTGATATGCCAGCTGCGCCCCTTCCTGGAGCCAGGGGACCTTGAAACAGTAGTACATGCACTGGTAACCTCTTGATTGGACTTCTGTAATGCAATTTACTTGGGGTTACTTCTGTGCCAAGTTCAGAAACTCCAGATGATACAAAACATGTCAGCAAAACTAATCACAGGTACTTCCCCTGAACGATCATATAACACCTGTTCTGAAGTTCCTTCATTGGCTGCCAATCAGTTTCCAGGCAAGTACAAAGTGTTGGTGATTACCTTTAAATCCCTACATGGCTTGGGTCCAGAATACTTAAGGCCTTCTTCCGTACTATCTGTCCCACACATTGAAGTCCTCAAGTAAGCCAAAAAAGCTAGGCTAACTTTTGTCAATCAAAGGGCCTTCTCTACTGCTGCACCAAAGTTGTGGAATTATCTGCCGGAAGAGATCCGCCATATCTCCACTCTTACAGACTTCAAAAAGGCTCTTAAGATGGCTTTCTTCCGGCAGGCCTCCCCAACCTAGCTAACTCTAGCTTCCTCCCTTGTGTATGTTTATGAATATGATCTCAATTTTCTGATGTATGTTTCTCTGCCTGCCGAATTGTTTTTAATTTTCACCTAATGCTGTATTGCATTTTATTGTTTTTAAACTATGATTGTTTAATTCTAGTTGGGGAGTGGGTTGGGAAGGGACCATTTAGTATTTTATTGTAGTGTATTTTTACTATTGTAACCCACCCGGATTCCTAGTGATTGGGCAGTCTATAAATAAATTTATTATTATTATTATTATTATTATTATTATTATTATTATTATTGAGAAATCTTCAAAACTTTATTGTGCTGGTGTGTCTTAGAAGATCTAATAAGAAGTGTAACAGACTGTTCAGCAAAGATAATGTCACTATGTAGTAATGATTTACCTGACTTATCATGTTTGGATGACAAAACAAGCTCATTAACTCACAGTGCACCAAAAAATGCAGTTAATGCTGCCAAATGGAACAACAGAGCTTTGTATTGCAATATGCAGACAGCAGCCCATAAGAATCTTAAGCCCTTGAAAATATCAGGAGACACTGAGGGAACACAAATTGGCACTTTGTACTGGCCTGTGTGTGGAATCACGGTGCAGCATCCGCATGCTGGATGCCGTGACTCTTCCCCTTCACGCTATGATGCCGCACGCCCTTCTACATGATGCAAATCTCACACAGTACCCAAATGGTGCAGCGCGGAAGGGGCGTCATCATGCAACCCCGTTGTGGCTTTGATGCCCCTACTAGAGAGCAAAAAGAACCCCCTGTGGAGGCTGTGGCATGTGGTTGCTGCTGCCTCCACCCAGGGCAAAAAGGGGCGGCATCCCACCGCCCATATGTACAGCCCCAAAGGCATTCTGGTATCCTTTACCTGACCCCTTTCTCTAGACCATCCTTCCAAACCCTTGAAACCCTTGAACCTTTAACCAAAAAGCAATAGCAGACAAGTGGCCACAAACAGACTCAGAAGCCAATCCCTTACCATAAAGAAAAACACAAATTGCAGGAGTTGTGGAACTGGAAAAGGCAAAAAGTGTATTGGCCTTTTAAGCTGCTGCATCGCTCTGTTGACTCATGTTCAACTTGTGATCTACTTGGACTCCTAAATCCCTTTCACACATTGTCTTGTTCAGCCAGATGTCCCCCATCCTATATCTGTGCATTTCATTTTTGTACCACAAGTGCAGTAACTTACATTTCTCCATGTTGAATCTCATTTTGTTAGTTTTGGCCCAGCTTTCCAGTCTATTCAGGTCATTCTGCATTTTGGCCCTGTCCTCTGGGGTATTAGCTACTCCTCCTAATTTGGTGTCATCTGCAAATATGATAAGTACGGTGTGCCTGCATCATACGCGGGTGTGTCATATGCAGCTTCCAGCATATGCTGGAAGCTGCGTTATAAAAAGGCTCACCTGTCCTGGAAGAAGTAATGGAGTGTGTGACTGTCGAGCGCACACAGCGCTGCACAGCAGGCACGAGCCACATTACTTCCAATGGGGCTCAAGCTTATGCATTTTTTCTTTTACGTGGGAGGAGGGTCTGGAACAGATCCCCCACATAAAGACAGGGCACACTGTACGCCCCTAATTTTGTCATCCAAGTCATTGATAAAGATGTTGAATAGCACTGGGCCCAGGACAGAGCCTTGTGGGACCCCACTGGTCACTTCTCTTCAGGATGAAAAGGAGCCATTGTTGAGCATCCTTTAGGTTTGGCTGGTCAATCAATTACAAATCCTTGTAACTGTTACTTTGTCTAGCCCACATTTTGCAAGCTTGTTTGCAAAAATATCATGTTGAACCTTGTCGAAAGCCTTACTGAAATCAAGATATATTATATCTATAGCATTCCCTTCCCTTTCTTCTTGAGTTAAAATCCTAAGCCTCCATGTTTATCCCAGGATAAGAAAGACAGAGGGGCTGCCCCCTCATGATCACTGCAACCCCCACTTTATGCAACAGTCAGCTGGCCAGAAGCATCTACTGTGTACATGCACAGCTCATCACCAGCTTCTCCTCCACCACCTCTGCCTCTCATGTGAGAATACAGCAGCAAGAGAGGCCCAGGCTTGCTCCACCCTCTCCCCCACATTGGCCTTACAGCAAAAGGAAGGTCAGATGTCTGTCTGCTTGGTTGCTGCTCCCACGGTGACCAGATGCAAATAAAGCAGTGGCCAGGCAACCAGACAAGCAGCAACTTAGAAACCTCTAGCCCATGCTGATGTTTATCACAAGGCCAGTATGGGTGAGAGGTTTCTTGATCACTACTCAGTCAGCTTCTTCATTGCTGCTCCCAAGGTGACCGATTACAAAGAGAGGAGTTTCTCTCCACTGATATTACTTTCAATCCATCTTTGCAAGGGCAGGAAGAGGAATAACCAACTTTTCATTTTTCTCTCATGTGAGGAAGTGCTCTCAATCCTTCTTCATCAGAGAAGGGTGCAACCAGCTTCCCACTTTTCACCCCTGAAAGAAAGGACTCTCAATCCTTTGCTTGGGCATAGAGAGCCACAGCCAGTGTGTTTGTAGGGGGATTATACAGGCCACATGCTCTGGACTGGAGCAGAGACTAGCATGGGTGGGGAAAGGGAAAAAATTAACTATAGGAGCCATTCTGAAGTCAAGGAATCTTTCCAAGAATCAATCCTGTATAGTCCTCCCCCCTCCTTGTCAAAAGATCAATTTCTTCACACAAGAGACTTAATTGGTCAATTAATAATTAAGCATACTAGATTATTCAATTACTTACAATTACTCACCCATGCTCCAGTCACCAGCTGAATGGACTCCCTTCTCTCCATGCAGTCGCTGCTCAATAAAACAGATTGTGGGAGGTAGTTATAATCATGACAGTAGTGTCATAATTGTGAACAAGTTGCAAGCATGAATATAGAATACTTACCTACCTGTGACTATGTAGCTATTATGAATATGCAATGGTCACCTATCTGTGACTAAGTAGTGATCATGTATATGGAGCAGTTACCTATCTATATCTGTTTTATATTCACAATTGCTCCGTAGTCACATCTGTGACACTGTCACTATGATTGTAAATCCATAGCCATCCACTTACATTACTAACTTAATATTTAGTTATCTAAGTTGTTGAAGTAGAACACTGGCCACTCTTTTCTGCATAAAATCTTTTTGGTCAAAAAACCATTTTTGTGCAAACATTTTTTCACAAAAAAGTCCCAAAACGATATATAAATATATCCATTATAAATAAAATTTAAAAATAGACAAAGACTTTTGTAATCTCATGCAGCAGAAAGAAAGTTCCTGAAAGGCTTCATTTTTGTGTGCAAGGACAAAAGAGGTGAAGAATTACAACCTTACTAACATGCTGCTTCCCAGATATTGCTCCATTCATTGGATTGTTAGAGCCTGCTACTAGAGCCTGCCTGACTCTAGAGCAGGACGTTATCCTATTTCCTTCCCTTTCATGGAGTAATAATCAATAGGTGGTCCAATCAGCTGCTGTACAGGAATAGAGAAAGGGCTTCCTATTGTCCCTTGCCTAGACCACCATATTTTGGGCCACCCTGGTTGCACCTGAGCTATTTCTGCATGTGTACAGCTGCTATGACTGTTCTCCTTGGCCAGAGAGGAGGAAGTCAAGCAGCTCTTGCATTAGAGATTTGGAGATTATCCAAATAAATCAATGCAATACAGATTAATTTGCCTTTACCATAAATGCTAAAGTCCTTGGAGCTGGCATTCCAACTTTCATTATAGGGGGAAGATAAATGATTTGGCTTAGAACTACATTATGTTTATCAGGCACACTGGACATTCAATTCAATCACACTGTTTATTAGAAGAACAATTATGGTGTCTACTCATACTTCTACTTAAAGTCTTGTCCCTTGTGGCTATGGGGGTTATGGATAGTGCAGCTCAGCTGATATCTTTCTTCCCCTTGAGGTAAAACTGAGCCTGCCCTTTTCTGTGCTCATTTCAAGGCCCCATAGATAAGATAAAGAAAAAACCCAGAATAAGCAGGATCATATATTTTATTTGTTCTGAAGGAATTAGATCATGAGTTTGATATAATTACATGAGATGTTTTATTATCCTCTTCCCCTAAATTTTGTTGTTCTGTCTTCTGAATAAAATATTATATAAATTAAAAAAATGTTTTAGATCGTATGTGTGTGTGTAATTCCACTGAGAGAGGTGAAGAGGAAATCCACTGGATTTTGTTTTTTTCTTTGTTTTGTTTTAATGTAATAGTTAAGAATCAGTGAGCCTTCCAGATACAGTTAAACTCCCAATAAATACTACAGAAATTATTGTTTTCTGCACCACAGAAAATCCAGTAATGATTGAATGACAAGTAAAATAGATGATTTGTGGAACAAGAGTTAACCATTTTTACTATATTATTATTATTATTATTATTATTATTATTATTATTATTATTATTATTATTATTAT
>NC_056525.1:157417671-157433376 GCF_019175285.1 Sceloporus undulatus | reverse complement strand
ATCATGGGGATATACATTTATCCTCTTCCTGCTATCTTCCCAGTGAAATATGTGTGTGTGTGTGTGGGGGGGGGGATATGTTGCCTTCTTGTCACAGCTGGGATGGATAGAAATAAGCCTGTCAGCATATTTGCTTATATCACTGGAAAAAAAAATGCAATACCCATGCTTATATGTTAACAACATCTCACACTGTTGTTCTAAGCAAACAGAGCTTTTGAAATGTCTTGACAAGTGAGATCTCTTCAGCTTTACAAAGGGGATACTTGATTAGGCTTTCACATTTATGGAGAAATATAGGGGTTGCAGGAACAGATTTATGAATTTTGAGACAAAGATATTGTGCCTGGTTAAAACCCTGAACAGTTGTTCTGAATCATTAACATTGCCTTGAGTAGACTCCATACAGCTTGCTGCCTTCCCAAGTGTTCTTTTTTTAGAACTTCTGTTGCAGTATAGCATGAAAATGGCTCTCTAGCATAGAATGCTGTCATTATATTTCTTCCTCACTTGCCTAGAAAATGTATTGGACCAGAACAAAAAGACCTTGACGTATGATCAGGAAAAGTAAGAGCACTGACCATTAACAATTATTGCTCCAGGAGTGTTTGCTACCTTTTAGCAACAGCAATAAAATTGACCTTCGAACAATGAACGTAAGAGATGCCATTACAGAATGTCAGAGCTACAGCTGGTCTTCTAAAGGATTACACACATTTCTCTACATATCACAATTTCTACTTCAGAGATCCCATTTTCTTAATTTACAGAATCTTCTCTTACATTTCTTCTGGATCAAATACATCTTCCTCCTTGGCACTTTTACAAGAAATCTGGATTGCTTTCTCTGCCCAGAAAAAAAAAAGAAAGAAATTATTGTTTCAGGCAGTTGTAAGAGTGTCTATATTCCATAAAATACTGCAGCAGAATTCTTGATTAAAAGCACTTTGATGAGTACTTGTTCCATTTTAGCAAAGAGAATAAAGGAGTGGCATTTGTAGTTTTGTCAAAGCAGAAAAAAGCCAGGATTCTATATATACTAGGTATTGATAATCCAGATTTTTACCAACAATGGGGAAAGTGTGATCCTACAGAGGTTATTTGAACTACAACCATAATCTCTTAGCATTGGGTATTCTGGTACAGCACAGTCCATACTATAAACCAACAAAATTTCTATGGAATTCTTCACTAATTTGTCTTGAATGGATAATTTTAGATTTTTTCTGCCCACACTGAGAAAGTCTTTGAAAATGGTGCAATTTCCAAAAACTCTTCACACTTCAAGACATATTGTGCACAAAAGATGTGTGTGGGTTTGTTGTGTAGAAAACAAAATTTTCTGCATAGATGACAATTTCTGCACAGAAAATGCTGGCTGGCATACTATTCAGTAGTTATGAGATCATAAGCTGGACTTACCATTTTGCAATTGCTGGGGGTTCATGTCTAATGTCTCAACAAGGCCTCTATAACATACCTACTATATACACTGTGTCTAAGTTGACCTCACGGGCAGGTTTTAGGACCACAGTTATGGATTTTGATATAACCATAGATAAGTTGAGGGTAAGACTTAGAGGCATGTTACAAAGGATGTAAAGAATGAAGCAACAGAAAACAATGCTAAAGAATGCCACTATTTTCTTGCTCTGGCTTTCAAAAAATCATCAGAAGTGCTGTTTGGAGTGGAGAAAGTAGAGGGATCTTTTAAATTCTCTCAGGTTGGAATAAGCCCTTGCCTTTGGCCACTCTTCTCAGAGGCTGCCCACATGGATCAAAGGGCTATGTTCCACCTGGCCTCACATTTTCCTGTTTGATCAATGAAAGCCAGTATCCCCAGACCAGGACTGGGTAGACTGGAAGAGGTCCAGCAGTCCTGGTCTGATCCTGGCACAAATGGGCCTTAGTATGGGTAAGCTAAGACTTATTTGCTGCAGAGATTTTCCAAAACTTTGTGGCAATCCTTGGCAGACTGGATGGATGCACACACCCCTTTCCTCCCTCCATCATTACACTACTGAGAAGACTCCTGTTGCTTCATGTGACAGAGAAATGGGGTGTCTGCCCATGTAGGTGTTGTGAGGTATCCCATTTCCACATTAGGTGCAGTGATAGATGTCTTCTCAGTAGCAGCAATGGCAGAAGAATGTAACAGGTGCATGTGTATTAGCATGTCTGTGATGTGGTGGTTAGAAGCTATGTAAACATCTGCCTGTCCCTGTGCTGGTTTAGGGACTGACTCAGGTTAGGATTGACAAGGATAGCATGGCCATGGCTTGTGCTATCCTGGCCAATCTGCCCAGCCACTCAGAGAAGGGAATGGTTTCTATTTTGATAAGAGTTAAGGTACAGTATTTACAGTATTTACACTGACCCATGAAAAAGTCAAGTCAGTTTTCTGAGGTCAAATTTTTTGACTAAAATATATGAATATATACAGTTTAAACAGTATATGGCTTGGCAGTACCCTATGTGAAAGGTTTCCAAGGTACTGGAAAATCTCTGCAGTGCTCTCCTAGTTGTGATGTATGCTGATACAAGCAGTTGCAGAAGCACCCTAAGGGTCTCTCCTGTTTCCTGTACTCAGCATACCCCATACCTAGGAGAGTGGTGGGGACATAATTCCTTGGGTGGCATTATCAGGTGTATCTCCGGTACATGGGGCTACCCTTGTGCTTTGTCTGGAAACGTCAATTAGTTCAAAACATGAAGGCCAGATTAGTCACCGGGAGATTGAGAGGTGACCATATAACGCAGGTTTTAAAGTCTCTTCACTGGCTGCCTATTAGTTTCTGGATACAGTACAAGGTGTTAGTGATGACCTTTAAAGCCCGTCATGGCTTGGGTCCAACCTATCTGCAGAATCGCCTTCTTTGGTATAATCCTCTGGAAAAAAATTATTGCAGCCAACAAAGACCAGGCTGGCCACATTTACCCAGAGAGCCTTTTCATTTGCTGCTCCCAAATTATAGAGTGGCCTGCCGGAGGAGATCCAACATATTACCAACTTTGAAAGCTTTAAAAAGGCTGTCAAGACAGATCTCTTCTGACATGCCTTCACAGAATAATTGACTCAGTCACCCCACTGATATGGACCATTCTATTGACTATCCCTTGACTGTCCTATTTTTGTTTTAGCAATCATTTTAATGATTTTAATTGTATTTTATTATAGTTATTGGTAAGTTGTACCTATTGTTGTTGATTTGGGGTTAAGGAGGGAGGGGGATTGTGGGATTTTATTCTGTTGTATTGTATGGATTTTACTGATATAAGGCACCTTGATCTTGTTGGAGAGGCGGGGTAGAAGTTATTATTATTATTATTATTATTATTACATTGTAGTTAAGTCTGATGATACGAAATCTCAGCTGCTGTTTTCTATGAAAATAAATGTATGCAAAATTTTAATAAAATAGATCCTATAATCGTACATATAAAAGTACAAGTGAATAACAATACAAATGAAAGGAAGCTAGGAGTCCTAGTAGATCACATGTTGAACATGAATCAACTGTGTGATGCAGCAGCCAATATGATACTAGCTTGCATCAATAGAAGTATAGTGACTAGACTGAGGGAAGTAACAGTGTCACTCTATTCTGCTTCTGGTGTCCAATTCTGGGCACCACAATTCAAAAAGGATGTTGACAAGCTGAAGTGTGAGACCAAAATGGTGAAAAGTCTGGAAACTGTCCTGCGAGGAGTGACTTAGGCAGCTGGATATGTTTAGCCTGTAGAAGAGAAGGTTAAAAGGTGATATAGAAGTCCTGTGTAAATATTTGAAAGGATGTCTTACTGAAGATGGAGTAAGTTTATTTTCTATTGCCAAGAACCAAGACATAGAGCAATCGGTTCAAGCTACAGGATAAGAGATTCTATTTAAACATTCAGAAGAACTTGTTGATGGTAAGAGTCAATGAAATAGGCTGCCTCATAGTGTCATGGAGTCCTCTTGTATGGAGTTTTCAAACAGGGTTAATGGCCATCTGTCAGGAGTGCTTTGATTGTGTATTCCTACATTGCAGGGATTCAGTCTTGATGGGTCTTGCTCACAAAGGACAGCAGTGAATGTACCTTTTGGGTACTGATAATGACTCTTAAATCATCTGGCCAGTAGGAAAAATGGGCTGCATTCATAGGTCAAAGCCAATCATATAGATATTTACACACTTTAAAATACAGATAGGTTTCCAAAACCTGTCTGAAAGCTGCAAGATTCCTCACAATGGAGGGAAGAGGGGTACCTGTCTTCATTCAGTGGAGGTAAACAAGACATGTTAAGCCCTAACATGTCCTTGATGGACAGGGTCCAGGCCATCATCAGCCCAGTGTATCCAGTATCCTTTTTTTAACAATTTGTGCAGACTCTAGCAAGAGACAGCTATTCTTTATTATGCTGAAAAATCTAACATTCATATTTATTGAGCACAGCACATAACAAGAGGCAAGAATGGAAGACGTTTCGTCCATGTTCCATTCAAGTAAATTATCTTCAGGTCGAAGTCACTGTTTTACCCTTGAAACTGACCTCAAAAAATTGAGTTGCAAAGAAACATTTGTCTCTGACATTGAACTATTTCAGCAATCAAAGATTATAGTTAGTATTATATTGTCCAAATGTAAGGAGAGGTACAGAAGGTTAAACACAATTATTTTCTTCTTACAAAAAGGCATATTAATGCAAATGTATATAAAACACACCTTCCAAAGGCCTTGAAAACTTGAATATTTTGTACGCTTGACAGTTCCTTATAGTTCCTTATTTACTGGCACAATGTTAATATTTTCAAAATACTTGTGGTTGGTTTCAGTTTGAAATCAAAAAGGTTAAGTATGATTTCTTCTTTTCCACTTGCCCCCATTTTCTTTGCTTTTTAAATCTATATTTTGGCTCATTTGTTGTGGAAGTATGACACACCAAAATTAATTAGCAGTGAATAGATTTCTATCAGTTCACTCCTTGAAAACACTATTGCAGAGAAAAGAACACCACAGCTTTCCAGAGCCTATGCAATTACATTTGATAATTAGCTGCAGGCATTTGCATTCCACATGAAACTTGTTAGCTCTTTTGTTAAAAGGTTAACACTCTAAATGGTGTGTCCTGAACACACTTAACAATGCATTTAATTTAGATTAAACAGATTAATATGCACTAAATAAATGTTAGCTTATTTTAAAGAACATGTTCATTAAGCCATAAGTGTGATGGTATGCTATAAAAAAGATAAAGTGTAATCAGTGGGAATGAAAGGCTGGAATGCTTGACACTGTTGTTTTATCAAGGAAAGGACTAGGATAATAAATAATGTAAGGAAGGTGTTACTAAACGTTTTCAATTTTTTTAAAAAAAAATAAAGCCTCTTTCCTGTCTTGTAGGTTGCATCTACACTGCAGAATTATTGTACTTTTGTGCCACTTGTCCTCTCGATCCCTGTCCTTGGCTGGTCACCCAGTTAGGAGATGCAATTACGTTTCAAATACAAAATATCATTACTACATCTCTTAGGGAGGTAAGTTTTCGAGTTTGTTTAAAAGAACCAGTGGTACAAACTCTTCTTAACAAGCCCTCCTTGAACACCCTGGACTTAATCACATCTCCCTTTTCTAGGCAAGGTGAATGAGAGGGCAGTTGATTTCCAGCTCCAGGCAGTCTTGGATCATACACATTATCAAGAGCCATTTCAAAGTGGAATCAGAGGAGGATACAGAGTTTAGATTGTTATGGTATTTGGACCTCTGAGCAGAGTTCAATACCATTAACCATGGTATCCTTCTGGAACGCAAGGGATTTGGAAACTGGAGGCATTGTACTTAAGTGGTTCTAATCATACTTCTCAGGCAGGTATCACATGATGGTGCTTGGAGATAGCTGCTCTTCAAAAAAATGAGCTGCTATATGACATATGAAAAGATGCCATTCTGTCCTCAATCCTATTCAGCATCTACATAAAACAGCTGGGAGAGATCATTCAGAGGCATGGGGCGGGATGCTATCAGTATGCTGATGACATCCAAATATATTTCTCTATGCCTTCTGATACAGTTTCAGCTAAGGATAGTGTCTCTCTTCTGAATGAATGCCTGGAGGAGGTAATGGGCTGGATGCGGAAAACCAAACTGAAGCTGAATCCAGACAAGACAGGAGTGCTTAATGTCAAAGGTCCTAACCTGGGCTTGATGGTATGTCAACCAGTCCTGAATTGAGTTACATTCCCCCTGAAAGACTGTGTTTGCAGCTTGGGGATGCTTCTTGAGCCATTGCTCCACATGACAGCTCAGATAGATGTGAAGGCCAGGAGTGCTTACTATGATCCTCAGCTGATATATCAGCTGCATCCCTACCTAGATCTGGAAGACCTAAAGATGGTAGTGCACATGCTGGTAACCTTAGGTTGGACGTCTGCAATGCACTATACATTAGGCTACTTCTCTACAAAGTTCAAAAGCGGTAATGGGCTGGATGAGGAAAAGCAAAGTGAAACTGAATCCAGATAAGACAGAGGTACTCGTTTTCAGGCCCACTAGCTTGGGTATAAGGATAGGTCAACCGGTCCTAGATGGGGTCACACTTCCCTTAAAGGACTGTGTTCGCAGCCTGGGAATACTGCTAGACTTGTCACTTCAGATGTCAGATCAGATAAATGCGACAGTCAGGAGTGCTTGCTGTTAGCTTCGACTGATACGCCTGCTGCATCCTTTCCTGGAGCAGAGGGACCCACCAAGGCAGTCAGATTGATTACAGGGACATCTAGGAGTGATCACATTACACCAATATCAAAATCACTCCACTGGCTGCCAGTCAGTTTCTGGAAAAGGTACAAAGTGCAGGTTATTACCTTTAAAGCCCTACATGGTTTGGGTCCAGGTTACCTACAGGATCACCTCCTTTATAACCTTCCCTCTGTGTTCAGGTCCTGTGGGGGACATTTACTTCAGTCAGCCAGGACTAGGTTGGCAACTGTCAGGCAGAGGATTTTTTCTTCAGCCACCTCAAGATTGTGGAATGACCTGCTAGAAGAGATGTAACAGCTGTATCTGTCTCTTCCAGCAGGTTTATTCTGATGATTTTTAAATTTTGAATTTTTAGTGTTGAATCTTAGATTTGGATTGTTTTAATTTATATACTACACACACACACACACACACACACACACACACACACACACACACACTTTATTTGTTTAAACTGGTGTGTGTTTTAACAAGTGTTCTGATGTTGTTTAATAATTCTTGTTGTCCCCACCTGGATCCTTGGGGAGAGATGGGTAAGAAATAACAATAGTAATAATAATAACAAACACCACCATCGCCGCTGCCACCAATGAATCATGAATCTTCATATTTTTGAAACTGGGTCACATCCCAGATTCAATAAATGGAACAGATATTAGTTGTAGGCCTGTTACAGACTGCCAAAATAAAGCTGCTTCGGGTCTCTTTGGAGGTATGCTATTTAAATGATGCATGGGTCCTAAGAGTACGGAGGTTATGCCAAAGCCACACTCCATTCCTAAGCACTGGAGTGCAGTTTTGGTGCAGCTTCCGGATTCTTAGGATGCATGCATCATTTAAACAGCATACCTCCAAAGAGACCCAGAGCAGCTTTATTTTGGCAGTCTGTAACAGGCCATTGTGTATAAATTAAGTCTCATCATTTTAATGTGACTGCTCTAGTTATGACTAAATCTGGAAATAAAGCATTGATTTTGATAAGATTCAAATAATACCAGGATTCCACTTACTTGGCAGTAACCCTTGATTAATGGAATAGGGCTTACTTCTGAGTAGCCACATTTAGGATTGCATCACTTAATGGTATACTAAGAAATTGAAAACTCACCATAGTTAAAATGAATTCAAACAAACAGGGTTCTGTGTCTCATATTGTTTTGTTCTTAAATGCGACAAATGTAAATTCTACACAAATTGCAAATACATTCTAGCAACGAACACCAACTCATTACATTCTTTTTGTTATGCACTATTAGTTTATGAGCTATTTGAAATGCATGGACAAATTAGGCACCACTGAAATTTTTATGTAAGAAGAGGAGGCTTTTATGAATAATGGCATAAAGGGTATTATCACTCAATCTGGAATTTTAGATTCACACTTCCCATTTTAAAGCTTAAAAACAGCACCTGCAATTAAAATAACAAAACTTTTTACTGCACACAAGAGCTCAAATTGTTTCTGTATCACAGCAGAAAATCCATGGAATGGCCTAGGAACATTCTGTTTGATGGGTCTCCTATGTGATACAAATAAGAAGCATCTTCTGTTAACAGCAAAAGTATTCAATTACTGGGCCCAATGACTTGTTGAAAAGATTTTAGAAGCCCCGGGGATATTATATGAAACAGATCATTTTTAGTTCTAGCTTCATAATTGAAGAGTGTTTTATTGAGAAATAAAACAAGTTTGGAAGCAACAAGATCAGATAATGGGGGAATGTATATTCAGATGCTGAATTACATTCCCCTATATGAGGGTCTGATCTGTGGATCTAGGGATGTGGGAAATAAACCACATTGAGGCAGAAACTGGAGAGTGGGGCTTCATTATGAGTGGGAGTAAGGCCCAAAACAGATGGGCAAACTGAGTGGCTTCCAGCCACTTTGGGGGTGTGGCGATTAGACAACACACGTTCCCAACACAGCCAAAATCCATTCCTGCCAGCAGCCCATTTGGGACTGCAGTGGCAGCCTGCTTCAGGAGCGGGCCATCCAGTGGCTGAAGTCCTGGAGAGATTGTGGCCAGAGCGGTGTTTGGCCACTCCTTTTGGCTCATCTGCTTTGGCCCAATTAATCCTTCTGTTTTTTAGTCTAAATTTTAAGCAAGGTAATAATAATAATAAATAATAAAATTTTATTTCTATCCTGTCTCTCCTGTAGGATCGAGGTAGCTTACCATTACAACAAAATTCATACAATATAAATAAATCCTGCTATTCCCTCTCTCCTTACACATATAACATAAGAATTCTAACATAACAATAAAATATAAGTTAAATCAGTAAAACAGTTAATTAAAACCAATCAGAGACAGGAAGAGATGGGATATCTTGGGGTAATCAGTAGGGAGGAATCTGAGAGTTGGTCTATATCAGCAGGGTGACTGAGTGAATTATTCAAGGAAGGCCTAACATGTTAGGGAAGGTACCTAACATGTTGAACTCTTCTCCCAAAATATCTTCTGCACATGTGAAAAGTCTTCTGTACTTCAGACTGAAAACCAGAGTGGACTTTCTTGCACCAAGCAGAGCTAGGCTTCCTTTTGCCGCAGATGAAATAGTCACTAATCAGACTTCTTTCACAAATGTTTAGACAAATCTGTTGTTGTAAGCCATATATCGAGGAAGACATGACCCAGATGACTTCCAAAGAACATTCCAAGTCCAAAATTCTATGATTCTTTGACATCACCACTGTCCAAATCCACAGAACAGGTCCCAAGGCCCCAGAACAAGGCACAGCATAAACCAGTGGTTGAAATATGTGATATTCTTCAAATTAAATAGTCACCCTGAGGTCTTGCCATTCAACACAGACCAACACGGAGATTAACATGTAAATCACTTCCTCTAAAACAAGGGTCACACAGTATATATACCCAACATTCTCTGAAGTTGCCAGCCACAGATGCTGGCAAAACACCAGGAAAAAAATTCTTCTGGAACACAGCCACGTAGCCCAAAAACTCCACAAAAAATATTCTCCAAACATTTACAGAGGGCAATCCCCTTAACTATAAAAGAAACTAAGGGCTGAAACAGACAGCCCAGTAAAGCCAGATTGTAGCCAGCTTGGGGGTGTGGTGTTTAGACAAGCCATGCCCCTGAGTTGCCTGGAAGCCACACTGGCGATTACACACCAGTCAGCTTCCAGGCAACTTGGGGGTGTGGGGTTCAGACACCACTTACACCAGAGCCAGCAAAAAGCCAGCTCTAGAGGTGAAGGGGTGGCTTTTTTTCTCCTAAAATAGTAATAGACCTTTTCTGCTTCTATTTGGGGCAGAAGCTGGCCAGATAAGGGTGACATGGCCCCAATCTCAGGGGAAGTGTCACGCCGCCCCTTCAGGGCCATTTGTTTCATCCCTGAATTGTTACAGTTACACCACAAAATCAGTACCGGTTATCTCTCATTACTTGGTGAATGTAATGCACTATACTTATATTTTCCTTATTGGAAAAAGGGAATAAATTCCATGTAACAAATTAGTTGTTACATGATCCTATATGTTAGAGGTCCTAGGGACTGGGAGAGGAGAATACACTTCGGACCATGCAGTGTCTATCTGAGAGTTACTGACATAAAGGCACAAAGAGATCGGACCAATGTTTTTAAAAGATCTGGAAGCATAAAAGGGAAGGTGGATTATCTATACTAAGGGAAGAGAATGCTTAATTCCTCAGATGTTTTGAACTGTAGATCTAACCATTCTTATCACTGTCCACACTTGGTAACACTGATGAGAACTGTAAACTAAAACATCTGGAGGGCCAGATGTTCTAGGATCTGGAATAACTCAATTGAAACTTAGATGACCAATTTATAAACAAGGAAGGCATTTGTATGTAGCACACTGTGTCAGATTTCCTTGATCTCAGCTGCTTTACAATGCTATCCATATGACACAGCCTGGGGCAAGCAAGGTGAACTGAAATTCATTTGCAACATTTATTTTCATCTCATCTCATGCAAGCCCTTTAAGTCCACGTAACTGCAGGTCTCTGTTTTTGATCTTCTGTTCCATCTCATTTTCATGGCAACCTTTCATTTTGAGAGCTGTCAGAATGACCACATCTTTGTTTTAAACCCAGATTCTTAAATTAAGTGAATAGACACATAACAGAAGGCAAACATGAGCACAGAAAATAGCTAAATCATTTAGGATCTCACTAGAGAAACATAGATTTTGATGTAAATTTGACAAATAAATTACTTTGCATCTGTATCAGAAAAACTGAAGAGTCAAAAGCATAGACGATGAAACAAGGGGAGAAAAATCATATTGTTCCTAACCAGTTTGGAAACATATTTCTATGGGACATTAACTTAGATTCCATTCAAAGGAGAATGAGTCTAAATAATACTTGCCTTTTGATAGACAGTAACAATCTTTTTAAAAGGTAGTAATATAAGTCAGGCTATTTTTAGCCCTCCTTTGAATTTGGCCCTCCTTTGAAAAAGAATTAGCCCTCTTTTGAAAAAGAAATTGTAAACAATGTAAAACAATTGTAACATCTTTAAAAATGGAAAACACACATATGACCATTTTGTGGAAATGTGTTTATTCTTTTCAAAAGGGAAAAAGAGAGACACAGAAAAAAAGATATGAAGTTTAATCTGTTGTGGATGGAAGAGCAAAACCTATAATTTCAGGCATCACATACTTTTACTTTGCAGCAAATTAAAAAGCGTGCAGATGCAGAACAGCATGTTTTATGTAAATCAACTAAACTGCTTTATATAAAACGCAGTACCACAAAGTAATATCAAGGAATATCTGTAGGCCTCAGGAAAGAACTATAAATGTGTCTGTCAGCATGGTAACCTGATTTAGGCTATAGGTGAAGAACTAGAAAACAGCATATAAAGCAAGCATTAAAAACTAAAATGTTTTGAAATGTTTCTGGTGGCAGGCTGGGGGAGGGAAGTCTTCAAGGTTACTCTGGAAATAGACTACAAAGACAAACTGATATTCTGCCCATCACCCATCTGTACATTCATGTTCTAAAATACTTGTACCCATCTCAGGTGCCATCCTGAAAATGGAGCATCCAGATTGCTGAAGGATTTTAACTTTTCATTATTTTTTTAAAGAGAAGATGCCAGCCACAGATGCTGGTGAAACGTCAGGAATAAACTCTTCTAGAACATGGCCACATAGCCAAAAAAAAAAAACCTCACAAAAAACTATGGATGCCAGCCATGAAAGCCTTTGACTTTTCATTATTTCATCCTCTCAAGCGAGGATGAATCATTTCCACATTTTTCTCCTCACTGTGGGGCCTTCACAGAGGAGAGAATTTCCTCATTGTCTAATTCAAATTTATATAGACCCTCCATGGTCATTATTTTTGCAGGTTTTTAGGTTCAACAGCAGGCCTGCCTTTGCACTCTCTTCCTTAACCTTCCTTAGTAATTGTTCCAAGTCATTGATGTTTTCTGCTATTAATATTGTGTTGTCCCCATATCTTAAATTGTTGACATTCCTTCGTCCTATCTTCACTCCTCCTTCTGAGCACTCCTTCTGAGCACTCTCTATGGCAGTTTCCCTTTTTAATGCACTCTCATTCCCATTCAGTCAAACAGCTGGCAAAAGGTAATATGAAGCCCATTCCCAAACAGGTTATTGAAAGAGGCAAAGGCGCATGATAGGAGTTAAAAAAAAATCTATTGCTTAGAGTCATCTTTCCTTCAGTAATCTTTCCAAATGTTTAATAGAATTAGACTATATAAAAGTTAAATGCATTTAGTGAGACTCTGGAGGTAACAGAATTAACAACTTCCTTTATTTTAAGTAAGCTTTGAATTTTTATTATTATTGCAAATTCTTAGAAATGTTAGTTTTGCCCAAGGAAAGCTAAAAACAAAAATGAAAGATTACATTAAGAGGATAAAATAAATTTTAGATTATATTCCATAGAGTGATGAAACTGCCTCATATCTTTGTTGCATAAATATCACATTCTATAAATATTTATGAAAAAAGCAACACCCAACATCATTCTGATATGTCAGTTGTTTAAAATGAATCAGGTTTGCTAAATATCTTAATGGAAGAATCCCAGATGCCATGCTTTAGAGGAATTAGCAGTTTCATTATCAATGAGAATATAGTTTATTCTGTTTGTAATCTGCACCCCTACTAACTTCACACATTTATTTGAAATCTATAGTGACCATGTGTCACTGAATACAAGTTACCAGTTTCACTAAAGAAAAATAAAATGTCCTAACCTAGAGCTCTATATTATGGCTATCAAATGAATACCATAGAATCGTAGATTTGGAAGAGACCACAAGGGCCATCCAGTAGAACCCCCTGCCATGCAGGAAATATCAATCAAAGCATCCCCAACAGATGGCCATCCAGCCTCTGTTTAAAGACCTCGAAGGAAGGAGACTCCACTGCTCTCCAAGGAAGTGTGTTCCACTGTCGAACAGCCCTTACTGTCAGGAAGTTCCTCCTAATGTTGAGGTGGAATCTCTTTTCCTGAAGCTTGCATCCATTGTTCCAGGTCCTAATCTCTGGAGCAGCAGAAAACAAGCTTGTGCCCTCCTCAGTATGACATCCCTTCAAATATTTAAACAGGGCTATCATATCACTTCTTAACTTTTTCTTCTCCAGGCTAAACATCCCCAGCTCCCTAAGTCGTTCCTCATAGGGCATGGTTTCCAGACCCTTCACCATTTTAGTCGCCCTCCTTTGGACATGCTCTAGTTTCTCAATGTCCTTTTTGAATTGTGGTGCCCAGAACTGGACACAATATTCCAGGTGGGGCCTGTCCAAAGCAGAATACAGTGGCAATATTACTTCTCTTGATCAAGACACTATACTTTTATTGATGCAGCCTAAAATTGCATTAGCCTTTTTAGCTGCCACATCACACTGTTGACTCATGTTCAACTGGTCGTCTACCTGGACTCCTAGATCCCTTTTACATGTAGTCTCGTTCAGCCAGGTGCCCCTCATCCTATATCTGTGCATTTCATTTCTCCACCCTATATATGAAAGTCAATATATCCTCAACAATTGGTCAAAGGCCCAAACCAGACTGGCCAAATAAGGCAGCTTCCAGCTGTTTTGGGACATGGCATTTAAACAACACATGCCCTGAAGCAGCTGGAAGCCACTCTGAAACTGTCTCAGGCAGCCCGAAGCCATCAGAAAAGGGAGCAGCAAAAAGTCACTCCTGCTGGAAGCTGATTTGGGATTGTGGTGGGGGCCTGCTTTGGGAGCAGGCCCTCTGGCTGCCATGGTCCCAGAGTGACTGAGGCTGGAGCAGCCTCTGGCTACTTCTTTTGGCCCATCTGCTTTGCCCCAAAGCAACAACAGTGCCTGGCAGATAGTATTTTCTTCAAATAAAAGGAGAGACCTACCTATCTCTGGTCATTGCCCGTGGACCACAGTCCACCAGACTATTGCTTTCCCTTCGGACTTAGAAAGACAATTCTTCAATTAAATAGTGAATTCCTCTATGGTTGAAGAACCAAATCAACCAAATCAAACAATCAATACCCATCACTAACAAAAGACCAATAGCCAAATCTCCAACTTTCTACATGTTGATACATGGATACTCCTATTATTCCTTTCTTTGGCTAGGCTTTCTAATAATGATGGGAATAGGAGCTGAATGACCTCTGAAAAGTTAAGAAGCTCCTTAGCTCTCGCTTAGAGCCTTGTTGCGTTATTAAACAAACCTGGCAGGCAAATGAAAAGAAATGTGTTGTTGTTTTTCCCCTCTGCATTTATCTTCTTCTCTTCAAAAGCATTGTAAAAATGTCATTTTTGCCTAATGGATTATTTCAGTTTAGCAAATGGGACACTTTTACAACACTTTTATGACCCTCTCCCACAGTTTTACAACTGGAAGAGAATGAAAGAGCACAGCGTCATGCAGAGAAAGAAAAAAAACCCACACATAATCTTTTCATTTGTCTACCAAGTTTGTATAATAATGTGATAAGGGTCTTATATGGTCAGCGGTTTTTTGGAAATATCAATATCTTTTAGCAGGAGTGCCATCAAAGGTCAAATCAACCTGACCTAAACTGTTAAACGTCATTTCTTCACTCTGGCAATCTCATACTGATTTTCTTTCTCTGCTCTCATGTATCCTGTCTGGCAGGCAGATGGCATTTTATTTGTATAAACAGTCTATTATCCCTTTCTACTGGCTGTGCCAAATTTTCTCAATTTCAATACTCTCCTGTTTGTTGGATAATAAATCCTGTCATAGTCAGCCAGTGATGTCCATTGATTTTGTTGGCCAGGTAATGGAAATTCTTGTTCAGTAGTACTGAAAAGTACCAGCTTGGTGAAAGCTGCCCTATGCACTATAACAATTTTAAACCATATATTTTATAAAATGAAGTACAGGGGATACCAAAGACAAAATACGAACATTAAATAAGATTTCAGGCACTTAGCAAGGCAAAACCTTCCTGAAATAAAAAAGCAATTCCAGTAAACAGTAGAAAAACAGTCAGATGGAAATCTACAACTTTTCAGGGAAAGTTTCTGTAGAGGAAAAATCATATATGTGGTGTAATCACATTGTGAATTTGAATTTCTGTTGTTCCTCCGCACCTGAAGGTTAAGTATTCACGGATTTCATTATTCATGAATTACAGTACTGTATTTGCCCCTGCCACTTAAAACAACAACAACAGAAACAAAGGTTCTCTCTAAGCATTTATAGGTTCTGTGGTCACCTTCTGGTGGATGTTTTTACCTGAGAAAACACCTTTCTAGGCATCTGTAAATCCTTCACTGGAAGCTGACCACAGAGTCAAGCTGGAGGATCTACAGATGCCAAGAAAACTATTATGTCAGGTAAAAAAATATAGTGGACCTATATTTATGGTTTTTCCACTTTGGGGGGGGGGGGCTGGGGGGGCGATTGTATATGCAGGTAAATGTGCATGATTAAAATTGCATAAATATTATTTAGCTAGTGAAAA
>NC_056525.1:157398786-157412671 GCF_019175285.1 Sceloporus undulatus | reverse complement strand
TGTACATGTTTTAATCTGCAGTCTCTTAACTTTAACTACATTCCCTTTGATTGGTCAGGAGTAGAGTTTTAGCTTCCATGTCATCCCCCTGCCCCCGCTTTCACTTTGAGAAACAGTTTGCATAGAATATCAACTATTCCGCTAGTTTCTGCTTCTTTCTTTTTTTTAAAAAAAAAAGAAATAATTGTTTTTTCCTGCAAAATCAGCTTGTCCCCAACCTGATTTCTTCTCTTCAAGCTCATCCTCACTTGGAGCCACTCTAGTTAGATATCCAGTTTTAATACCTTCAACCTCTGAAGTCCCACAATCAATTGGTGTCTGCAAGAGCTTTTCTCCCAAACCAGTAAACCCGGTGCACTATTTTTAACATTTCCCAATTTTTGGTAATTTCTCAGCTTTTGTATTGGATGTTGCCCGATTTTAATAGTTAAAATATTTCTCCTATGGCTTTGCTGTTGACAGCAAGAGGCTTAAGTCAAGTATGGTGGAATTTTTTACCACATCTCTAAGTCTTTGGCTTGAAGTCATTATTTGAGCAGAAAGAGATGTCCCATTTTTATTGATTATTTGGCGAGGATGTGGGAGGCCTCATCAACTAAGAAGTCATTATCTTTCTCAGGCCAATCTACTTCACAGGGTCTTGCAAAAATAAAATAGAGAGGAGGAGAGCCATGCAGACTACCTCAAACTCACTGGATAGAAATATAACAAATAAAGAAATACATGAGGGGAGACTTAAAGAATTCCAGGCCTGGACCTTTTGACAGATGAACCATATGCGTTGCCACTGAGCTATAGTCACTCCAGATATCCAAGATATGTAAAGATGTGTAGAAGAGGAGGCCAAGGAAAGGGAATTCTGGATACAACCCACAAGTGTACCCACAAAAAGAAAAATGATATTAAAATAATATCAGTTTATCTTTACTTTGATTTGATGGTTCTCTTAATCCAGAGTGGGTTACTTAGGACCTCCATTTTTTACTTTTATTTTTTGCATTGCAATGCCATGTTATCTCAGAATAGGCTAATATTGTTATGGATAATGTAAAAATGCACATAGATATATAAATACCCCTAATCTTTTTCATACTTGACCCCCACCCCACCCCCTCATGATTTCTCATGATTTCCTGTCAAGTAAATGGTGATTGCCAGGCAGATTTCAGGACTTTTTTTTTAAAGTGTGTGTGTGTGCGCGCATGCACATGTGCACAATAACTTTGTGTGTGTGTGTGTACAAAAGTATGTGCTCGGCATGTACTAGGGTTAGGAAGGGGAATCCTTTCCAGATGCCCCTAACCCTAGTACGTGCCAAGCATGTACAAAATGGAGGCACCCATTCTACATGGGCGCTGCCATTTTGACATAGCGGACGCTTAGTGTCCGCACGTCGTGGCGCAGAAATGACGTCACAAGTGCGCCATTGGTGCCTTGGGGCGTCATAACCACGCCGCAAAAAGAACCCTCTTTTTGCGGGTTCTTTCTGCTGCACCAGGGAATCACGTGGTTTGTCTGCTGTGGTTCCCTGGCACAGCAAACACCGGCACCGGCAGACCGCCCTTTTGGGCGGTCTGTAAAGCGCCTTAGTTTCATAGCAAAGGGGTTATGCACACAGGCCAAACTGGATGCAGAACCAGTGGATCCAGTTTGATTCCAGGATCAACAACCATTACCCCAGGAATAATTTGACCCATAGTTTGCCACTGAGTTTCCTGGAAAATCCACAGCAAACCCTGGCTATCCAGATGGCTACCCATTCTCCTTACCTTATGTGATTGCTCTTATTCAGAAGTTATGTGTCACTGTGTCTGACATGGAAATGAGGTGCCTAACCATGTGGGTGCATCAAGGCACCCTATTTCTGCATCAAAGTTGGCAATGGGATAGAGTGATGGCAAGGCAAGGTAAGGTTCACAAGCCAATAACAGGTTCTAGGTTGGTATGGGGACAGGTGTATAAACACCTGCCCTTCCCTTCACCAACCTGGGAACCAACCCAGGTGAGCACCAGGGCCAGGATATCACAGGCTCATCCCATGCTATCCTGGGCCATCTGCTCAGCTCTTAAGTCATGTTTCCTGGAGTATCCCCCACCCCAATCCTAACTTACCAGGCAGAAACCACTGTGATTATCAGAGGCCTGTTCTGTCAGTAACTGTACAGCTGATTTTGTTGGAGTGTATGTTGAGGTACAAATAACAATAGCAGAGTCTTGGAGGTATGTTAACAAAAAGTAGCTTTACTCAGTAGAGTCACAAAGTTGAAGCAAAAAACAAACAAATAACCCACACAGTAGAAATGATCATACAAAAAAAATAATAATAATAAAAATAAAAAAACACAGTACAAAATAGCAAAATTAAAGCACAGTATAGCTTCTAGTATAGCAGCATGTCAGTTCAGCATTACCAGCCGTGCAGCACATAGCCTCACAGAGAGCAAAGCCAGCCAGAATGGCGAGCATACAATTCCCTGTATGCTCCAGCAGCATGGAGAGCAAACACTACCAGTATGCTCTCAACCAGCATGGAAAACACACAATACCAATGCATCTCAGAAACAAACAGACTTGCAAAGCAGTTATAGTCTGCAGATTGGCTATGATATCCATTTGGCCTAATTGGCCAATTGCTCTCTCATTTACTAATTGCAGACTTACCTTATTCTGGTTACACTTGAAATTTGCTACACCTTCATCCCGTCACAACTTACTGTGATGACTTGCACATCCTGACAGATTTATGTTCCCACTCTCTCCCTCCAGTTATGCCTTGTGTGACAGACAGCATCTGGATCCATGTCACAATTCCTCTGTGTTTTGGAGATCTCTGAAGTGAAAGGGGTGTGGGAACAACATCAGTCTGCTTACTGTCTGCTATGTCAGGATTGGGAGGATTTTATGATCCTTTATGTTCCCAACACCAGCCAGTGCATTTTACAAACACATACACACTCACACACTATTGGCATAAAAAAGTGTTGCACATAAACATTTTTTTCTCAAAGCATCCTGAAGCCTGCAAAATAATTGGAAAAGTGCAAAAACTGTCAATCTTGCCTAATAAGAAGAAAACTTATAATTGTTTATTCTTCCTTGTTTTCATGAAACAAATGAAGAGTTGCACCATTGACTGCAGTAGAACAACATCTGGAGGGCCACAGCTGCCTGTTTTAGCCTATCCATACAATTCATTTGTTTGTTTCCATGCTCAGCCTGCTTCCATGCTTGCCAAGTAAGCAAATTCTTACTTTCATTTTCTAGAGACCACCAATCACATTGTTGGTTCTACTTGTATAATAATGCAGTGTAAACAATCTCAGCAACACAGAGTAGTTATTGGAAATCTTGGTGGATGTATTCCACTACAGGGTATGAGAGAAAGAGATGTTATAAAAGGTTTAGACTAAGACCGAATTTCTCTAAATTCTGACTAATGTCTAAATTTTGATTCACATTGCATTGTTGAAACAAATGGAAAGATAACAGTGACATACAGGTTTGGAAACATCCGCTGTCACAATTTCTGCAATTGTGGTATTGTGCCATCAATTTGAAATCATACATTTGTCCTTGTCATTTGCTTCTCCTCTCCTGGTCCTCTATTTTCCTGTCTTGCCTCTTATCTCCCACCTCTCCACTCTCCCACCCTTTTCAGTAGGTTTTGCAAAATGGCTCTTTCCGTCACATTCCATTATTCCATTATTATTTTTTAAAGCATTGGGAGGAGAAGTAGACAGAGATCCCACACTGGGTGGGTATTATTGTGTTTGCAAAATACCTTTCACTCTCTTGGAAGGGAGAACTCTTCTGGCAATTAAAGGATAAGGAGGGGGAGGCTATCAGACTAAATGGATCATGTGTTGGATTAAGAAGGGTAGTTTCCTTATGGAGCAGGAATGTGACCAGAGCTAACCTTGCTAAGCCTCCAGCGACCTTTCCCAAGGCTCTTTCTTTGGGATTTATCACACCAGGCTGTTGTCTTGAGGGGAAAAGGAAAGGGGAAGAATCATGTCCACTCATGTCATGTGATGGGCAGTATCAGAACTGCAATGGAGGAGAACTGTCACACCATAGAAAGAGGTGGAAGAAGCCCTGGTGGTGTTGTAGTTAAATGCTGGTCCTGCAGCCACAATGTTGTAAATTCAATCCTGGATGACGCCAAGGCTGACTCAATCTTCCATCCTTTTGTAGATTGGTAAAATGAGTACCCAGCTCATTGGGGGCATTTGGCTTACACATTGTAATCTGTTTAGAGAGTACTAATTCACTGGTAAGAGGTATAGAAATGTACTTGCTATTGCTAATGGAAGAGCAGTGATAATGGGAGCCATTGATGGGTTTTCCCTATCATTGAAAATGTGCATTCCAACAGTTATTGAAATACAAAGCAGCAACAGAAGAGACAGAATGTCATATGTTAATTACTGGCCAAAATGCTTTTATCTTGCTGTAATTGTGGTTTATCAGCTTATTTGATAAACTCCTAAAATTATTTATCTTGCTCTGTTGATATCAAAGCACAAAATAGGGCCACTTGGACTACCTAGTGATGTAAGAGATATAGCTGATTAAATATTCTCCATTTTTAACAGATTAATCAATTAATTCAATCACATTAAGTATACATTTGCATAATATCAAATTACGTAAATAAAATGTCCTAGTCACAGTTAGAGGAAATGCCACTTCTTATATCACCTGTTTTGGCAACACACTGGAGCCAAAATAACCCTCCAATATAAACAATTCACCATTTGAGAATGAATGATTTCCTTTTTGTGTGTAATAATGATTGGCACTAGTTTATCAATTACAGCTTTATGTAATTAATCTACTGATAAGAACAATTAAACCTTCAAACGCATCACTATTAGAAAAAGAATTATGCACAGATGTGCCTAAAACTCCAAATAATATGTGTTTGTTTGTGGTGGATTTTATCCTAACTTGGTTTCACATGATACAGCCTTTCACTTTCCCCAACTCCCAAAGACAATGAAGCATTGCCTTTCATTTCATTTGCATGTAGATAAGCATTGTTCAGCATTTACCTCTAAAAACATTTTACAGCACAGTTTAATGACCCTATTATTAAACGACACTAATAACATTCCCTAAAGCTCAAATTTATCATTTGATTTACTTCTTACCAATATTAATGCTTCTTTCCTTTGATTACATACAATTTATGCTACAGTTTCTGAGAAGAAATTAAATATGTATTTGTGCTTAGTTTCCATCCTAAATTTAACATGTCAACAAGGAGAAAATCCAGGAGCTATCTGCCTGCTTCGCGGTCCTAGAAATGGCTGCTAGATCAATTTTTATATCAATAGGAGACTCAAAAAAGTCAGTTTAAGCAAGCCACTGTTTTCCCAATCTATTCTCCATCTCCTCCTTGCTGTATTATCCTTAAGGGCTTACAAATTGAAGCCTCAATCTAGCTGGGACATTAACTTATATATATAATATAAATTAAAAGTATATAATTAATGCATATAATTTATATTTATATTATATACAAAATATAATATAAAGTATATTAAATAAAATTTAATTAAGCATAGATACTTATATTTATAAAGTTGGCATATATATATATATATATATATATATATATATATATATATATAAAATTCAGGGATAGCCGTATTGGCCATTGAGCAACTCAAAAATCCACCAAACAATGATACCGTTATTGGGACAACCAAAACTCACAATTACATGTTGCAAGCTTTTGAAGCTCCACTGATTTTTTTTTTTAAAAAAAATCAAGCAAGGTATTAAAAACCATAGAGGAGAAAAAATTGAAGATGTTAGTTATAGGTCTGCATTTTGCTGTTTTTTGTTCTCACTTGAGATGGTATAGAGGGGTATTATTTGCAGGCTGGAACCTCCTCCTTCTGGCCATTTGGTCACTGGGAGATTCTCAAAGTCCAAGAAATTTAACATCCATTTGCAAAACATATTTTTTTGTCATATTTTTTTGTTTTGTAAATGGATGTTAAATTTCCTGAACTTTGATAATCACCCAGTGACCAGATGGCTATAGGAGGAGGTTTGCTTGTTGGGGTGAACAAGGCCATTACTTACCTCTGTACCTCGAGCCAAAGGGGTGAGATGAGTGGCTGTTGTCCCATGCATTTGGTATACCAAATGGAGAAGGAAATGCTGACTTTCAATGTGGGGCTTGCCAACATGGTATCTTTTCCAATAATATTGTCACAACTTTTCAAATCTTCATGGAATGTCAGTGCTTCTAACTGCTCCTCTACCAAAAGCAATGACAGTTTCTGAAGTACTTAATGCCAATATGATTAAGCAATCTGTTAAACTGTTCCTGATATTTAATTATTCATTTAACAGATTTGTATAGATTCATCTTCAGGGAGATAAGTGCATTTAGCATAAGAAATTAGAATGCAATTGATGGACCAAAAAGCAGTGCTGTAATATCCTGCCCCCACCCCCCTCAAAATCTAACATTGTTCAGTCAATGCTGCATTTCAACACACCTTAATAGCTGACAAGTTCAGTGAACATTACATGGAACAAAAAATTCTTACAAAAGAATGTGCTTCTAAATGTGTCAACATTTAGTGTCTTCCGTGACTGAATATTAATCCTAGTTAATCTCCCAAAGTTACACACTTTATTCTTTCTTGATTTACAGTCTCTTTTCAAACACCAAGATTAAAAGCATTTACTCTCATGGTTCCAAAACATAATGTCATCATTATAAAGTGGAAGAGAAATGTTTTCATCAACAATTTATCATTAAAATGTACCGATGAAGGGTAATACATTGACTTCATTGAAATTTTCTCCAGAACTGTGTCTAACTCTTGAGGGAGACAGCACACTTTCCTTTCTCAAAAATGTAACCCTCTATCGTGTATTTTTTTTCCTAACTGCAGAAACGCACCAAAGGAGAGTGGATGTAGAGCAACCCACCTCTTCTGAAGTAGAGGAAGCTACTGAGCTGGAGATCCACCAGCCACTAGAGGAAGGGAAGGATTATCCCACATGTCACCAAAGAAAGGAAGATAGCTACACCATTGCATAGTATTGCACGGGGGTCCTTTCTCTTTTTTTCATGGTTATCCCACACTGGCATATGAACACACAAGTATGGTACTTATCAATGACTGCTTTCCACATATTCTTCAAATTTACCACCACTCACAATATTTTACTAATTGTTCTCTCTTGTTCTGAGCTCTCATTTCTGTAGATCCTGAACCACCAGTACCCACTGGCCACAGCAAGCAGAGGCTGTACCCGCTAATTTTGGACAAATTGCACTGCAGCCACCACCACCACATGTCAGACCACCAAGGCAAGAAGCACTTGCTGCTCAAGGTCCTGACCCACCTGCTACTCTGTGTAAGTGTAAATATAGCAAAGACTTGTTATGGGGGAAATGCAAAACAAGACATTGAAAATAATAAAATTCTGATTTTCTGAAATATTCTTCTTCTCAGGGAGATCCGGTTTGGAGAGCCTGTGGTGGCTCAAACAGAGGATGGATGCTCTAGAGGAGGCAGACAGAGCAAGACAGCAGCAGCCCTAAATTGTTGTTTAAAAGATAGTTAAATACGAATATATAGTTTTTTCATTTGTTCAGGTGCAATAAAAGCAGCTTATTTTTAAATCAGTAAAATCGTGTGTATCTCTTTCTTTTATCTGCAACCAAAATACTTGTAACAAACTACCAAACAAAACAAAACAAAACATTACAAACCAAAAACCTTCATGAAGAGAGAGGCAGAGGCTTACAGATTTTTTCTAGCAGGCCTTCCATTAGCAGCATTTACACCACTGGTGGAGGATGCTTGGCACTGTTGCTCACCACATGGTTGTTGGAATTCAAGTGTTGGCATGGCATGTTGGTGGTCAGTGGGCATCACTTTAGCCCTGCTGGGGGACAGTGCCTGTGCTGTTTCACTGGATTCAAATTCTTGGTTTCCAGTAGACACAGGCACTGTGTTACCAACAGCAGATGTGGACATACCACCAGGGTTACCTGGTGATGGCCCACCACTAGCAGATGAAGCTGGACATATCTTTCTCCTCTTCACAACAACACATTTCACTGGCTTCTGCCCCTTGCTAGCATTGAGTGAAACAAGGTCTCTCATGACTTGGGTTTGCACCTTTAAGCACTCATTAAGGGAATTGAATTCCCTACGGGATTCCTCCAATATAGTCCTCTGCTTCTCTCTTCCCTTTCCTGTTCTAATAATGATGGCTTCCTCATATGGCCAAAGAAGGTGTTTATTTGTCTTGTTGAGTGAGTCATTATTTTTTCAGCAGTTTGTGCAGCTGTACTGCACTCCTTCCTCTATCTGATCTGCACTAGACGCTCTGCTGGAGCCAACTCAGCTCTCTGTTTCTTCTCAACAGTCACTGCTGCTGTGGCCAGTGGGTACTGGTGGTTCAGGATCTACATTGCTTCTCAACAGCCATATGGAGCCCTGGTGGCGCAGTGGTTAAATGCCTGTACTGCAGCCATTCACTCAAAACCACAAGGTTGCGAGTTCAAGACCAGCAAAAGGGCCCAAGCTTGACTCAGGCTTGCATCCTTCTGAGGTCGCTAAAATTAGTACCCAGACTGTTGGGGGCAAATTAGCTTACATGCTAATTAGCTTACTTGCTGTTCACCGCTATGATCTTTGGAATAGCGGTATATAAACAAAACAAAACAAAAACAAATTATTATAAAGAGTGAGAAAAATAGGTAACAGTAGAGTTAGGTCATTGCCACAGCAGAACTATGAACTGCCTTGTTGTAAGTGTAGTCATGTGGCAGTTTGAAGCTCAACATGTCCAAGATGGAGCTTCTTGTCTTTCCTCCTAAGCCCACCCTTCAACACTCCTTTTCTGTCTCTGTGGGCAACATTTATATTCAACCAGTCCAGCAAGCCCACAGTCTTGGTTTTATCTTTGATTCTTCTCTGTCGTGTATCCCTCAGATCCAGACCACAGCCAAGGCTTGTAGATTCTTTTTGTACAGTATTGCCAAAATCTGACCATATCTCTCCGCCTCTACTGCCAAGATCCTGGTCCATGCCCTAGTGGTCTCACGACTTGATTACTGCAACATCCTCCTGGCTGGGCTTCCTCTTTCTCACCTCCGTCCTTTAATTTCTGTCCAGCATTCAGCTGCACGCATTATCACATCCGCCCACATCTCTCCTGTGTTGGCATCCCTTCACTGGCTCCCCCTCCCTTTCCGCATTCAGTATAAGCTCCTGCTGTCAACGTTTAAAGCCCTCCATGGGCTGGCCCCTCCCTACTTATCAGACCTTATTTCCCCTCACCTTCTCCGTTCTGGTAGTCAAGATCTGCTGTCCCAGCCCAGGATTTCCTCTGCCCCATCCCGGATTCGCCCCTTTTCACTTGCTGCCCCTCACTCCTGGAACCTTCTTTCCCCGCGAGCAAGGGCCATAACTTCTTTAACCAGCTTCAAAACAGAGCTGAAGACCATCCTGTTCAGAGAAGCGTTCCCAGGCATTGCATAATTGTCACTTGCTATTTGATGTTCTTTTGTTGTCTGTTTTATTCAATCATTTCCTGTATTGCTATGTATTTTATATGTATTATCTAACTAGCCAGGCCCCTTCCCCACCACCTCTCCCTTCTACTTCTGTGTCGTGTCTTTTTAGATTGTAAGCCTGAGGGCAGGGAACCATCCAATTAAAAAGATTGTATGTACAGCGCTGTGTAAATTTACAGCGCTTTATAAATAAAGGTTAATAATAATAATAATAAATTATCTCAGTACCTCAAGTGGTACTGACCCCAGGATTGCTGTAAGTAAAGCATTTTACCTGGGAGTTCACCATCTGTGAATGTTTCACCAGTGACCAAGTTGTCGGGTGGCGATTCAACAGCATTTACATTTACATTTTGTGTAGGTATTTCCAGCTCAGGAATCTGTGTCTCCTCATTGTCAAGTTCCACAGCTGTCAGTGTTAGCACTATGGGTTCATCTTCATCCCTAGGAATATCTGCAGAAAGTGAGAAGAATAAAAAAAAAATGAATAGGTGAAAATATTAAAAAAAAAGCAATGCAAGGTGTACGCCTGGTTGTCACCCCGTCCAAAAACAACCAAACACTGCTGAAAATTCCCCATCTGGATGGGCTGTCAAGTTTTATGACCAAAGGTGTGAACTAGGTCCTGGCTGGGAATGTCATGGCAGCTGAAAGTGGTAACCATTCCTATGGGCCACGAATGAAGCATGTACATAACAATAAGGCCCATGGCATGCATGGGGAATGAAAGGGCTGTATCCTTCCTTTGCTGCTTTCAGCATCCACGTTATTATTAAAGGGGGAATCCACATAAAAGGCCATGCTGTAAAAATTTTTAGGGATGGGGGGAGGACAATTGTAGGAAGTGGCTGCATCAGTATCTAAAAGCAAATTATCTTACTAAGTGAGAATAATTCCTCTGAACTACCAAGGTTCCTTCTCTCTCTTTGCCTTCCATGGGGACCTGACATAGTAGACATAGGGTGTACTGCTGTGAAGTACTTGGTGAAACAAGAACAATTTCTCTGGACATTGTCAGATATTTTGCCTCGATAACTGCATTGCCTAAAAAAAACTTTCTTCAGTTAAAAAAAAGGGGGCAAGGTCACCGCTCCACTGCCACTTCAACTAGCAGTTTGATTCGCCTCCTTAAACTTTCATTTAAGCACATTAGCAAATTGGTTTAAAATGTAATGGGAGTGAGGCCCCAAAATTCTAGAGGAGGGAGCCATGACTGCTATAGGGAATCATAGTGGTGTGATTATGTAGTGCTCATGCTCACAAGGGCATCCATGTTCTATAATTTCATCACGAGTTCAGTTGGATGTGGCTAGCCATGTTCAGAGAAAAAAATGCAAGTTGAATATGAGTGATCAGACAAACATGCAGTGAAATAATGTTCTAGTCTGCTAAGTAGTAGAGAGTCATCATTGATGTAGTGATCTGAGCATTGGACAGCAACTTTGGAGACCAGGTTTTGATTCCCTGCTCGGCAATGGAAACCCACTGGGTGATCTTGGGCAAATCACATGCTCTCAGCCTCGGGGGAAGGCAATGGAAAACTTTTGAACATATTTTGCTATGAAAAACCCATGACAATTTCTGCCAAATGTCGGAAATGACTTGAAGGCACACAACAACATCATTAACTGCTAAGTAATATGAGGTCCCACCCCACACCCCAGAAAAACATGCCTTTAAAACCACACAAGGCTCAATTTTCTCAACCCAGCTGTAAAACTTAGACTTTTATGAGCCTCGTACTTTTCTCACTGGCTGCATTGCAAACAAATGCAAAACAATTTCTTTCCTGCCCCCACCTTTGCAATTATCCTCAGCTAAAATCCTAGATAAAAGATCATCACTTCATTCTGCCTGGCCATAACTGTATGGTGCTAAAGCATCTGGCAACACACATTTAGAGTCAAACAACATTTGCAGCAATAAGAAGCTGGTGTCACTGGGAGATTCTGTTACTATTTACAATATAAATTCACCTTGCAGCTTCTATCATTCTTCTTAAACACCACATGCATTTTCAATTCTTTCCTAATATTTATGAGGATTCATAAACTTGCCAGAGCTTGGAATTAAATCCTAGTTTTATGAGTGAATGATAAAAAAAAGAAAAGAAATTATGATACAAACATGAATATCTGCAGGGAAGGTAAAAATGGATTTTCAGTCTTCCAATTTATCCAGAAGGTAATTTAGATACATTGCTATTGAAGCAGAATGAAAGCACCAATTTGCCAAAAGAATTCAATTTGCAAATTGTGCCTGAGTTGCAGCAAGCTTTTGTTCTGACTGGAGTTTTTAACAAAAATGATTTTACAAAAGCATCTGAAAGAGTCCCTGTGTAAGCTTCATAACCACTATTCCTTTGGTAAAACCCAAGGAGAGATATGGACAGGTGGAGAAAACCTGCATCAGTTGGTTTTTCAAATAAAGATAAGGAAGGGAATAAAAGTTTCTGTATCTCTCTCCCTTTACACTAGATGGTGCACCTTCTCAGTTAGTGAAGGAGAGCTAGAAAAAATGTTCTCTTGTGTCACCTTTCCGGAAAAAATAATAACTTGTCTGCCATCAGTATTACAGCAAGATTTGGTATGGATGGCATAGGAAGTTGAAACTGTTTTATTATGTGGTTACATATAGAGATCAAATATTAGTATAGCAAACCTACATTATTTTTAAGGAATAAGGAGTATTTATGCAGCCCCCCTCTTTCATGTGTTCATCAGCTACATGATGAGTGAGGAGTAAGATCACATTTCTGGGCATGTCTCCTGACCCACTAGCCCCAATCTCTTCACCAAATTGTAATGAGTTTTGCTTTATGCAAAAAGGACCTACACATACGGGGCCTTTTAAAATGATTTTGACCATGTGGTCACACAGGTATCTAGAGTGATTGACAAGTGAGTTCAATCCTATTCTTGCATCACTGGTTGTCACTGAGTGGATGAAGGTATATGTACTCATCTCCACTGAGACACAAAGACGAATTGCTCTCTCATGCAGTTGCTCTGAAAGGGGAAGGGGTAGGGCCACATATGTAACAATAAGCTCAAACAAGAAAATACAAGATATTTCTATAACTAAAATAAAAGTGAAACAGCAAAAGGTTGATCTCAGATTTGGAGGGTAAACAGGGTTCTTGAGTTGTTGCAGTAAGGACCAAGATGCACACAAAAGTGATGGAGTGTATAATTTCACCAGTGTTATTATGATGGGTTTTACCATTCTTTGGTTGTACAGCAGTTGGACAGTTCCAAGGTGCCCCCTAAAGCCAATTAATATTCTATAGCTCTGTCTAGCTGCAGATGAAAATCTGGGAAGAAGAGACATCTCTCTTAAGGTCCTCCAGCATTATGTTGGGATGAACATCTTGGAGGGCAACATCTTCCTTTCACAGAGTTGCAGTTGAACAGTCCCTTGGTGACTTCGCTAACTGGTTGTGAGGGTTCCCTCTTGCACTATCAAGTTATGGTTGTGCCAGTTTTTTGGGGGGGAGGGGACTGCATAAGAAAATAACCAATATCTCATTTCATAGCATTCATTCAGTACACATAAAGCCATAACTGAAGGTTAGTCAGGTATATGTCATCAGTGGGATCCTGACCAATGAGTTCTTTTGCAAAATTAGATTTTTCTTAAGCAATTTCTGATGTGCTTATGTCAGGAGGGAGGTGATGATGCTTCAAATGAATAAATAAGAAAGGCTGATAAATTAAAAATTGAGAATCTGGGTTGAGGTCTGGGGCAGCACTTAGAGTAGGTATATTGTGGAACCAAGGAAAAAGGCTGAGGGAGACAGTGTCTGTTAACTTTAAGTCTTTTCCAAAATGAAATGGATGCAGCTTTTTTATGCGAGTAAAAATGCATTGGATTATAGCTTTATGTTCTGGTCCTATGCATGTTTATTCAGAAGTGTGATTTCTCTGCCTTGTGTGTCAGAATAGCTCGACTGGTATGTTTTATACATACCCTGATTTTGATGGGTGAAGAGGTGGTCTTTGTAACTCTGCTTCAGGAGGCAAAATGTCTTGGCAGTGAAAATACAACCATTAAATAAATAACAATTTACCATCCTTTCATGACCCACACATTGCAGCACCTGAAGCAGTTTCTGTACATTACCTAACAGTAGGGCTGGCTCTGCAACTAAGGAAGAAGTGAAAGATTGTTTGGGTGCTTCTGTTTGTGGGAGATTTGTTTCCAATGAATGCTGATCACTTAAAGAAATATATACTTTAAAATAATGTTTTAATACAGATAAATTATGATAGCAGATAGATAGATAGATAGATAGATAGATAGATAGATAGATAGATAGATAGA